>NC_060166.1:18474929-18487312 GCF_021292245.1 Micropterus dolomieu | reverse complement strand
ACACACACACACCACTTCAGCTGAATAGAGTATTGATCCCAAGTTTGTGATTAAAACAAGGACTGTTGATGTTGCTCAAATGCAATCAACACACAAACCCACCGTGTGATCACTTACTCATTCAGTTGCTCTTTCACACACACACACACACACACACACACACACACACGCGCGAACATAGAGTGAGTGCGGCTGCATGGATAACTACAGTGCAGGAGAACATAATTAGCAAGCCAGGGACCACTAATGTGAAGAGAATACAGCCAGTAACCTTGGTCTGTGTGTGTGTGTGTGTGTGTGTGTGTGTGTGTGTGTGTGTGTGTGTGTGTGTGTGTGTGTGTGTGTGTGTGTGTGTGTTTATGAACAAAGTGTATGGCCACATGTATGTGTTGCTGGCTGCAACGTGGTTTTTATTTGTGCATATGATGTCCATAAAAAATTGAAAAATTGCATGTATAGAAATCTGAGTGTGTGTGTGTGCGTTCGTGTTTGTCCTGACTCCCATGAAGCAGGGGAGTGATTGAATGCTCTAAATGGTGAAGGTGCACTCAGGGGAATAGAGCTAATCTACATAATGGTGGAGCTAACTTAACGGCATCCAGATACACTGACACATTTACACACACACGCGAGTGCATGCACACACATACACATCTTGGTGTCACACAACCAGTTTTCCTCCTGCTAAACTGACTCAGATGGTGAAAACGGACAGAGATAATGAAAACATATGAGCTAAAAAGGTTGCAAGGAAATAAATAATTGGCATCTGTATTATACTTTATCCTTATTTAACTGTATTGTTAAAAATGTTAATTGCTGGGCAATTTTTCATCCGGGTTTACATTTGTTCATTGTACTAGTGATCACACTCACTGATTAATGGTTGATTTTTAAAGGACAACGTCTCAGCCTCTCCACGGATAACACTTAATTACTTTTTTCTCTCTGCTAAAATCAAAAGCATCGGCTACTTTTTCAAAAGCAGTGTGAGGGACCAAGCAGTTAAGCAAGAGGAGTCACAAGGGAAGTTCAAAAGCAATGGTTTTTATTTTCCAAAAAAATCATTACAACAAAATAAAGATAAAGTTCTAGGCCCATAAAAGAGGTTAAATAAACAGACGGTAACTAAAGTGCTGAACATAAGAGACTCAAAAATACATCTGACCTACTACAAAAGAAACAAAGGGGACTTATATATTGGCTGATCAGACCAATTTTGACGCACATGGGGAGACTAACAATAACACTACTACATAAACTACAAATAACAGCAAAACCCACTGAAAAACTTATTCCAAACAAAATGTAATCTTACTTAGCCTTAACTCAACAAAAATACTGAATATAATATGAATCTAAACCCCAAAATATCTAAAGCTACCCCCCGGACAGAATAAGCAGTGGTAGTGTCCAATTAGGCCACTTCCCCTATAAAACTGCTCCTGCTCCAAGCACCACCCCTTTAAACCAGCAGACTTCCTGGATCCTTCCAGGGTGTGGAATCTAACACTGTTAAGCTAAGTAAATTATACAAACAGAAAAATCATCCAAAAGCAACTAATGGTGCGTGCTCCAAAAAGATACTTTTGTATGTTCAACTAAATAAAGTATAATGTATGTGAGATGAACCAAGTGTCCTGTGAGTTATTTGTAACTAAATAAATGTTTGCAACAAATGTATGTGTATGAAAAAAGTATATAAACTAAGCCTAAGGAAAAAACAGCATAAACTAAGGACAAAATATAAGCATGAGGTTACTACTCTTAAAATGGTTGTGTGGCCATGGCTGTGGCCATCACAAGCAGCATTCTCTAAAATCAGTCCTCTATGACAAGAAGTTTTTTTTGAGATCCTTTCATATTACTTTCACTTTCACTGCAACTCATCCCAGCTTAAAAGGGATGCAAACACATTGACATCCTCCTCTGTGGAACAACAGTGGTTCCCATCTTAAGGTAGCCGCATCAGAAATGTGCTCAGCTTGATGAGCAATGTGCATTTGGGGAAAAGCGTCTGCTGTGTGAGCCAGAAAAGACAGAGGCAGTAAATGGTTATGCTTGCAGCGGGAGGACAGGGTGCAGATTGTTAGACTGGATCGGGGATGAGTATAAGGTGCTCTGCGGGCAGTTTGGTGAAAACACACCAAAACACTCCAGATAAAACTGTACACTAATCTGAACAGCTTAGCAAAGAAGCATTATTTAATAGATGTTAATGGTAAAATGTAAAGAGTCTTGAAGTAATGTACATTTTGTTATTGATATTTTATACAGTTGCACATTATGTGAGAGCTGACACAAACAGGAAGAAAATGTATCATCAACTATTTAGGCAACCGATTAACCATTTTAATCATATATCAAGAAAAAATGTAAGTCACTTGTTCCAGCTACTCCAATGTAAGAATTTATGCTGTTTCTTAGTTTTATAATAAAGTCAATACATTTGGGCTTTGATCTGGTTGGTCAGATAAAGCAAAACATTTAAAGACGTTGCTTTGGGCTCTGGAAAAGTTATTACAAACGATTTGTGCATTTTCTGTGACAACACTAAACAATGATTACATTATATTTTGATTCCACCATTTATTTATCCTTTATCTTGCTTAATACTGGTGGTCTTATGTTGTCAGGAAGTATTATATGGTCTTTGTTCTCTCATGTTTCACATATTATGCACATTATATCCGTGGCACTCATTATTTAGTATTGAATTATTTTATGTTGTTTTCACAATGTTATCTATCTATTTATCTTGTGCTAACCCCAGTGTTCACATTTTGAAGAGAAAAGTATCTATTATAACATACAACCTATAAGTATGCCCTGTGAGTCTATAGATAAAAGTGAGTGGACTTGAGAAAAACCAAGGTTACTGGTGTGATTCCTGCTGGAAATCGATGCACTCACAGAACTGTAAAGTGCCTTGGATAAAAGTGTTCACCACATGGAGCATGACTAATGGCTTTGAGAAAGGTGTGTGTCTGAGTGTGTGCTTGAATATTACTTAACCTTATTGTATTGTAACAAATTTAAACTTAAACAACATGAGCAGTAAAACAACAGCAGGAAAGCGACAATGACACACCCTACTTTGGAAAGTCACGCAGACATACGCAATCTCACACACTTAACAACGAGCTGCACTGTTTGTAATGATAACCTATTTCAACAGTGCAATGCATTTGGTAAGGCGCAGCACTTCAAAACAATGTGTCTGAATGCAACAAGTACCAATAATGCTGCCAACGGGATGCGGAAAAAGCAGCCAGTTTACGGAACAAGGCAAGACAAAAGCTAACTTTAGCAGCTTAAAAACCCACCTGTTACATATTTCACTTGCAGTCAGTCTATTTACAGCATGTATTAACTTCATATGTTAAATGAACAGGAAATGTTGCATACTACGCTAGAAAATATGAACTTTTGTCTCAGTGGAGAAAATACTTGTCAAGTAATTTAAAAGTCTGAAGGACACTGCAGCCTAGAGCCCAATGCTGCAAATTCCATCCAATTGCAAGACCCATTTGAAGGCTTAAATATCACAATTTGTTAAAATGATCCTTAAAGCATAAATGTTTTTAAGCAACGGTCTTATGATGACTCAGAACTTTTCAAGCACTGCACAATGTGCTTCATTTCTACACCAGTACATTTCAAGGTGAGTGCATGGGCGTCCTTTCATTCAAATGGTTGATATGTCACCTCTTTCTGTAAAATCCTATAACCTCCTGTACTCCACTGACAGCAACTATATACTGTGTCATGACAAGCACAATATATATATACACACATCAAAACCTTTCTGGCTTCTGTTCATCAGAAATCAAAAAGCTGTTTCATGTCAACATTTTGAGAGGCTGGTTGGTGGTTGCTATGTGAGTTAGGACGTTGGCAACCTGAACAGTTTATAAGCCAGTTTCCATACCAACACGCACAGTCACCAAACCAGAGTCCATTTCAGTAGCAATGAGAAGTGAGTGGAGTCGGATGAGAGGATGATGAAAATAAAAAGGAGAGAGGTGAGGAGATCCCACTGCTTTAGTAGTCCACTGCTATTTGGAAATCCTACCTGCTGAGCAATACAACAGCACTACACTGCTACAGAATGTCTGGTAATGTTTGAGAGAGTGTGTGTGTAAGATACACTTTGAACTAATTAACCAGTATCTCAGAGTATTTATCTGCATTTGTGTGGTTTACATGAGACATATACTTATCTGAAGTTTTGAGCGAGTAAAAACAGCTTTGCTATGTAAGTACGTGCTTAAATACTTGGGATGGTTCAGGGTACAAAATGTGGAGTGGATCTGTGATACTATGAGGCTGTCAGTTTACTGACCATGTGGAGTAATGATGATAAACGGCCTGAGAGCTTTGGAGAGATTATCTGTTTTTGGACACAAGACCTGGCAAAAGAGGATGAGCCAGTTTTCCTGGGCTTCCAGCAACAAATCTGACACGTGGTTGGTTATGTTCTTTGATCAGTCTTCCATAACTTGAGTGAACTTTTTGGATAGTGAGAACTGGAGTGACTGAGCGAGGTCTGACTCTGAAACTGTAATTGTTTGTTAAAGGGGACCTATTATGCTTTTTCATATTTGCTGGCATTTCTATAATGTTACAATGTCAGATGTTCATGTTAAACATGACAAAGCCTCAAATAAAGAGGTAAAAGTATTTAAAAGAAATTCCTGTGAGCCAAAACCTCAGATATCCCCCTGTTCTGAGCGCTCTGTTTTTTCTACTAACGGCTCGGTTTGAGGTCATTCCGAGCGGGATTTCCATATTTGGTCATTTGCTCCAGGCAGAGAATGCTGGCCAGACAATGGCCAATCAGAAGACAGTGGGCTTTGGAGAGGGGGGGCTCTCAAAGAGACAGGAGCATCTACAGCGTGTTTCAAACAGATGCTGAAATGAGGGCCTAATTGAAGTGCCAGTATTAAATAGAAAATCCTTTTTTTAAACTTTGAATCATGCAAAGCTGCCATAGAGGAGTCACAGAACGACAATATAAAGGCTGGAAATGCAGTATAATAGGTCTCCTTTAACACTACAACCTATCTTTTGATCAATGGATGGCTTATTGCGCTCAAGCCCTGAATGTTTTCACAAAAGCCCAGTATCTTTTAGGTATTTAAAATAACTTAAACCTCGGTCTCGGTTACTGGTCTGGCAAATCAATGGAGCAAAAGCTGGGGAAATATCGCCATCTAGCCTTTAGGTCCGCCCTAACATCGGCATAGGGGGTTGTTGTCTTGTGTCTGTTTCATTCAAGTGCATCAACTCAGTGAGCTAGCTAGCTAACCAGCTTTTTAATGAGGAGTAAACCTCAGCCACCATCCACAGAAAGTGGTTCACCAGCATCAGCCAAGGAACACCGGACAGGTGTTGTTTCAGGTTTGTGAATCTGCAGCTGTAAAACTGCTAGTATCAGTGAGTTGATGAGGTACAGTAACTAGCCTTGTATTTATTACTGGTGAACTAGCTAATGTTAACTGCGGTTAGCTCCCTATCTATAGATAAGTGGATGATATCAAAGCTTGTTTCATTCCTGTGTAGCCCACTGTTTCAATATGTTCCCAGAGCTTGTGACAAATTTAAAATATATCTAACTGATGACGTCTGAAGCTTCAATCGTCACTGGTGCTTCGAAAAGCGCTTCATTCAGTTTTACAGATTTAAAAGTTTTACAGTTGAACTCTGTGATTGTCATATTAGAAGAAGAGAGGAGACACATAAATCAAGCATAGCGTTAGTTCAGGCAGGCAACAAAGTCAAGCGCAGGTCACAATATCAGCACATCAGCTGATAGCAGCCATCTTAAAGTCAGGCACATCAGCTCACAGCTCAGGTGATTCCTTTCTTAGCATTCATTGGCAAATTCCATACAAGGACCCTTGTTTAAGTTGCTGTAGCTTGCTTGTAAACCACCGCCACCCCAGCTCCTTTTTTCAGGCCGTACCTGATTAATCATGTCATTCTGTTATTAATGCCTGCTCTGTTCTGTACCCTGGGGTGTCAATACTTCTGCTCTCTGCCTCTGGCTTTCCATGTATGCACATGGATGGGCAGGGAGGTGCTCTCTTTGCCTTCTGGCTTTTCCACATAGACAAGTGAAACGGCCGAGAGATGTAATCCTCCCCCCATTGCTTTCCACGTAGGTGCGTGGAAGGGCAGGGAGATCCCAAAACAAAGCCACACTGCCAAACTTAACTCACTGTGGTGCTAATATATATATTTTTTCTCTTATTTTGATTGAAAGTGGTCCTAACGGAAATATCAACAATGAGCAAACCTTGGCACTCGGACTAAACTACAACAAAAGGTACATTTGTGGTCATGGGTGGAGATGGTGCAGAAGATAAGACACCTGCCTTTGGTGAGGGAGACCCGGGTTCAAATCCACTGTGAGACACCAATGTGTCCCTGAGCAGGACACTTAACCCCTAGTTGCTCGTGAGGCGTGCAAACATATATAGCAATTGTAAGTCGCTTTGGATAAAAGCATCAGCTAAAATGAATAAATTTAAGGACAAGATCAGTAACGCTTTTTACACCATTTTCCTTCTATACTTATTTTATGTAGCTTAAATATAGTAACACATTTTTTTAGGTGGAAGCAGTGAAAATTTGTCATCTTCAACATTTATTGTGATATTGTTTCACAATGATGAGCATTTGGAGTAAAGGTTTTTAGGCATATGATTATCTCAAACAGCTATAAAAATTGTCCCTGGACCCCGCCAAGGGTTTACAACGCCTGCCTCCGCCCCTGCCTTCGATCAATGTGAGGGTCACCGTGACTCACTGCTAATGCAGAGAGGATGTGAGTGGATTTACAGCAATAACAACTCTGCACTGCTTCAATGTAAATGGAAAAAAGTGTCCTAGCTTTTTGCTGATGCTCACTCTGCAATGAGATATTTAAGACCACGTCAATTAATAACCTCTACTCTTCAGCCAGATTACAGATCCATTCCAACTCATTCAGTCTTTCTTGTCAGCTTCATGACAGATTCACTCCTCACGTTTGCAAAAATTAAAAATCTCTTTCTCACTTTATACTGTATAGCAAGCATGAAATAATTTATAACATGTTGGTTGGGGACATACACTTATACTTAATTTATAAGAGACTAGAAACATTCCTAGGTTGTGCCTTCTGCATTCAAACTGTAGCAATCTCACAGACAATAGACCTGATGTTGTAAATGAGAACAGCAGCCAAATGCCTACTAAGTTTACAAAGCTTATCAGCATCCATTTGATTCTGTCTCATAGGGTGGTTATGAGTGTTTATATGTGTGTGGTTTGCAAATGTGGTACCACTTTCTAATAGGGCACCCTCTATAAAGGGTTAATACATTGTAACCATAGTAACTAATTACTTTACAATAATTGATAAATTATTTGGTTCTGCTCCACCATCCCTCTTGAATCCTTTTTAGCTAGCACTTTCATTCATCAGGAACAACCCTCCAATGGACTGTTTGGGCTGCAGAGCATCTGGGCTAAAATCCATTTGTTAACATCTTATTAACATTCACACCTGCAAGTTAGACCCAATTACATTACTCAATGGGTTTCTTACCTTCTACTTGGCAATCATGCTGCAAATGTTGGTAAGTAAAGATTTGTTTTGTTTTTTTATAAAAAGTATTTTGTTATTGGTAATGTTGAAAACCATAACAGGTAAGTTGTTAATTAATGGAATTAGGAGCTGCAGCTTTTTTTCCAGGAGGTAAAGACAAAGCATCTGGAGGATGAAAACACCAGGTGAATGGATTTTTTCCACAACTTTGCAGCCCAAGACTTGTTCATATCATTGGCGTACAGCTAGTCAATAAAGCATTAGTACATATGTTACTACCCCTAATAAGGCCATATTGTTACAACTTGCAAACACATGAAGTGCCTTACTAGAGAGAGGTTAGGGATGCCAAAAGTGCTAAAGTACTTCTAAGGTACATATCTGTGCCTGCAGTTATTTGGAGAAGCTGCTCCTACCTCTCTTAAAGCTGGTACAGAGGACATGACTTAGGCAACTTTGAGAGTCATGTGTCTTCCAGTATATGTCTAAAAAAATACAAATAATATAAATGAAAGGTATTAAAATCTGTGTTTGTGTCTGTGTTTATGTGCGTAGAGGAAAGCTCTTCTCCTGTCATAGTTAGCTGCTTCCTTCCTGATGTGCAGCCCAACAATGCTCAGGCGCCCACACACACACACACACACACACACACACACACACACACTTCCTTCCTTTAGTATTTGGCTAGTGATGTTCATGTCAGAGGTGAGTGGGAAACAGTGCCCAGCGTGAGGAATTAGTGATACAATCCAGAGGAACGGGGAAGTGAAAGAGAGATAGTGAGATGAAAAAGTAGACAGAGAGATGGAAGAAAGTCGGCAAACCCGCTAAAGAGAAGTTAAAGGTTGAGGGGGAGGAACCTGACCCTGTCAATCGCCGTCAGTGTAGCCTCTAGCAATGTCAGTGTCAGCTAAAAAGGTGACACTGTTGACACACAATTGTTGTTGTTGTTGTTATGTGAACACATGCACACTGACATTCGCTACAAAACGTTTAAGAAAACACACACACAGGTCAAATGGCAATTAGAAAGTGAGTAAGTGCAGCAGAAAATCTCCAGCAGTGAGAAACGTATAAGATGAAGAGACAACACAAAGTGAGAGCGACAAAGAGAAAGAGAGAGAACAGGAGACGAAGAATGAAAATGGAGAAAATGGGAGACACTGCCGCAACAACAGCAGCTGTAGAAAGAAAACTAAAGAATAATAAAGAGAAGTCATGTAGGGGCGAAGGAGCACTGCAGCATACCAACAAAACTTCCTCTGTCACATGCTTACCCTTCTCTTTCTCTCTGTCTTTATTCTTTCTTAGTTAAACACTCTATGAGTTTGTAATGCGTGTTTGGGAATGCATACTTAATATTTGTTTGAAATGTATGTATTAGTATTTGCATATGTGTGTGATGGTAGTAACCAGTTAGACCAGATGGAGAATGCCTTGCTATATTATTGCCTTTGTCCTCTCTTTAGCTCTTCATTTCTCTAATCTAATTGGTTCCTCAGTTCAACCAATCTGAATGCAGCATTGAGACTATCTGCTGCAAGCCGGTGTTGAGCAGGCTGAATAGATGCTATAAGTGGTAATGGCGATGCCAGCGTGTGTGTGTGTGCGTGCGTGCGTGCGTGCGTGCGTGCGTGCTTGTCCCCCTGACTTCGATTTGTTGCTATGGCACTCCCATCTTCCTGAGGTGCAAAAATCACATAACAATTTATGCCCACAATTTCCTCTTTATAATGAAGCAGTGAATGAACTGACCCTGACGTGCACACACTCAGAGACCCCCCCCCCACACACACACACACACAATTGCAGCAGCTATATCCTATCCTAAGAGCAACCCCGACCCTCTGGTACAGATTCTGAATCTGAACTAACCTCAGGAACTGAACTGAGGTATAAAAGAGAATAACCAGAGGAAGAAGGGACATAGCTGTCAGTTATGGACATACTACAATACAGTTTACCTGGAATAACCTCCCGAACAAACACCCTACAACCAACAAAGTCAAGTCTAGACTGTCAACCCTCTGTCACCTTTAGATTTTGTTAGAAAGCAGAAGACAGAACTGTTCAGTTATATGAAAGACTGCTGAAATATCAGATGGAAATTCTTCTTGGAAATTAGTCTTGTTACTTGTAAAATAATGATGCAACATGTTTTACAGCAGATAGAGGCAGAGGAGAGTGCCGACAGACACCAGGATGTTGTTATGAATGTGTCTAATCCAACTGTGAAAAAGTACATGGCACCTCAAGATAAAACGTGAGCTCTTTGGCAAGTGGTAGTAGTGAGTAGTAGTGGTAGTATTAGTAGGTAGTGTTAATAGATGTTCTGGAGCTTTAGACTATATCACATGGTTTTCCTCAGCTCATAGACCTTACTCAGTTTTCCTGGAATTGTAAATCTTCAGTAATTCTTGTCCATGTTGCTTACAGAGATCTTTGTTAAAAGGGCAGTCAATTTCCAAATTACAGCTGTTTACAACATTTTCACTTAACTGATACATTTTTCAGTCTATGAAATGTCAAATACGAGACAAATACAATCACAATTTACCAGAAACACAAGGGTTTATCAGAAGATTTCTTATTTATTGTGTTTGGGAATCAAACAAACCTACAGTTCTCCTTTCATAGCCATCTGGCATAAGAAAGTACAATTTACATGTAATCTCAGCACTTCTACAATTATAACCAGAAAATGTTATTTGTAATATGCAGATAATGTGATATTTTTACTTGATAATTGGCTATCTATCTTTTGATTTACAGCTGATTAGTAGATTTTCAATCAGTCGATCGACAGAAAAGAAGATAAGTGATAATTTTTCAAGCAAAAATACCAAAAATTCAGTTTTTCAACCTTCCAAAATATCTTCTATGATAAAGACCTGAATCTATTTGGGCTTTGGACTGCTGGACAGACAAAACAAGCAAAATGAAGACCATGTTATGAAGATATGAAGAATCTTGGGTTCTATGAAATTGTGATGGACTCCTTTCATTATTTTCTGACATTTTATACCCCAAACAATTAAACGTCTAATGAGGAGAATAATTGGCAGATTAATTGATAATAAAAATAATGATTATTTGCTGCTCTAAATTAATGATCAATTAACTGTTATATATTTTATATAACTATTTGTTCTAGCCCAGGTGGGTGGCGTGGCTGTATAGCTGAGACCAAGTGGATGCAGAGAAGAGAATAATAACAGCCAGTTCATTAGTTCGAGCTTGACAGAAAAGGAGCAAGTCCTTTGAAGCTGGGATGCAGACAGACAGTCAACAGGTTAACACAAAGACACACTACCTTGGGCTGAATACACACACACACACCTACACCTACACACACACACACACACTCTTCTGACTTCATGTCATGAACATACATGACAAAAGTGCACACACGCCCTCAACACACATCCACACCTAAATAAACACACCTCAGTCACACACATGTTTGACCCTAATCTCTGGCCTCTTCCTTCCTCTTCCCACATATTTTCTCACTTTCCCTCTTCCTTCCTTTGTTCACTCATTTTATTCCCCTTGAAAATGTTTCTTTTTCTCTCTTCTGATATCCCCTCTTCCTCCCTTCAGTTCCAGTTTTTACCTCTTTGTTCTCACTGCAGGTTTGCAACGTAGAAGAAATCAGTGCTGTAGTGCCCCCACGTGTACAAACATCTAAACTACACTCAGCATAGAAAGTAGTTGGACCTCACGCTGAAATCAAATCAGTTGCACACCTGACTTAAAACATTCTGGAGGTGTCTGAGCTGCATTTCAATTCAGTGTATAATGGGAATCTATTTTCATCTATTTTATCTGTTTCTTTTATGCAAGAAGATGTCTATATGACTATATGATTTGTGGCTCTGCATGAATCTGTAACCTTGCGTGGTTGTCATAAACAAATCCCCAGTGCACCTAAACACATGGTGCATTATTGCTCTCATTCTCATTTGGATTATTGTCAGGTTCGACTGCACCGGAGTCCCTTTTATTTATGAAGAACAAAGACCAAAATGGAAACCAATTTTTTAATTTTCTTGTCAGTTTTCTCAGGGGTGCTGTAATCATACAGCAGACGCTGCAGGGTAGAAGTGAAGAGCAACTTGTGGGCTGACTTCATCTGAATCCCCAACATCGATTACAACAATCAGTCCACCTCCCAAACACAAACTTCAAAGTCTTACAAGAGTTCTCTCTCTCTCCCTTTCTCTATCCTACACACACACACACACACACACACACACACACACTTAACACATCCCTATAAGGAATACCATTGAGCTGATTGTTTCCATTTCAAAGCGTCAGGCCTAAAGAGGGTAAGACTTAAATATCATGTCTGTCCCCAAAAAACAGGATAAATAAGACAAAGTAAGGAAAAAGAACAAGACAAGAGAGAGAGAAGGAAGTCTAATCCACTGAGAGGCTACAGTGCCAAGTAGGCCAGATTTACAGTACCGTATGTTGGCACTCACACTGTGTGCATTTTTTTCTTTCATTATTTTCTTTGTAATGTAATCATTTTCTCTCTGTTCATGTTACAGTCTCTTCATCTTAGTGGCATTTTCTCTCGAGTGAGTATGATTGACTATGACATAAGTACTCTAGCGTAAGATCTTGTGTGTGTGCGCAATGTGTAGGTGAACAACCAACACATTTATGCTTATACTATACGTGCTTGCGTGTATGTGCTTGTGTGTGTGTGTGTGTGTGTGTGTGTGTGTGTGTGTGTGTGTGTGTGTGTGTGTGTGTGTGTGTGTGGTGGTGGTGG
>NC_060166.1:18450665-18474909 GCF_021292245.1 Micropterus dolomieu | reverse complement strand
GGGGGGGGGGGGTGTTACAAAAGGAAAAGTCTCCCAGCAAGAACTTGCTCCAGCAGAGAATCCTCAGTTGGTCTTGATATAAAATCATGAAAATTGTTAATATATTTTGGGTAATGCAGAAAATAAAATTCTTGAAAAAATGAAAATAATTTATCATCATATTGATGCTAAATCATATACCAGATTTTGTGGTTTTTCCCACAATGGTCAGTGGTTCTTAACATTTTCGGTAATTTACATGATAAATAAAACAAAAAAACAATTTCACTATATTATAGATCAGCCGGTACTCTGGTACCAGATTCTGTCTGTAACAGATTACATTTGGATAGCAACGTTCCCAATCCTGCACATTTTAGAGATTAAAGGATAAGAGAAGTCATTCTACTCCTCCATTAAAGCACTTTATCGCATGATTACTGCTGCCAGGCCCAGCTCATAGCACTCAATGATAAAGTACTAACAAAGTGTAATAGTGAGAGTGGATAAGTGCATGTATGCACCCGAGTGTGTGTGCATGTGTGCACCCCAGTGTGTGTGTGTGTGTGTGTGTGTGTGTGTGTGTGTGTGTGTGTGTGTGTGTGTGTGTAGCACTGTCTCTAGGTGGAGGTCTGTGCTGCCTGTCCAATCTCTTCACCACTGCTGAGGAAATCAGAAATCATTTTCTCTCAAATTTCCAATTTTCCTCACCTGTAATCCTTCCCCTCTCTCTCCTCCCTGCCACTTTGTCTCTATTGTTCTCACCCTTTAAGATGTAACTGCAGCTGATTCTATTTTCTGTTGTTAGCACGGTTTCCACTTGATGGGATGGCTAGAAAATGATTTGTTGCTCCCTTTTGTGACCCTCTTCAATACCTCCCTCGTCTCAGTCCCAACACCTGTTTTCAGAGTAATACCTGCTCAATTACACACACACACACACACACACACACACACACACACACACGCACACACACACACACGCACACATTAACGACACACCCAAATGCACAAATACACACAAACACATATGCCTGTATACACTTATACACATACTGGTCCTGACAACATGGGAAGCACAACAGACGTATTTCAAGGGTGATTGAACAAACACACACACACACACACACACCTTCATCACTATCAAAATCAGTGATTAAGACAACGTTGCCATGGTAACATGGTCATAACAACTTCCCATGTTCCTCCTGGTAAAACAGACTTCATTCTCCCCCAAAACTATCCATTTATCTCCCCCCTTCTGGGTCACTCTTTCCTCCCATCCTTTTTAATACTTTCACTTCATCTCCTCTTCCTCCCCTTGATTTTCAGTCCTATTTCTTCATCTGTGATTTCTTCATCTCTCACTTCTTTGTGATGCTTCTCTGCATTGTTGTCACAACTCTACTCTTTCCCAACGCCTTAGCGCCTTTCAGGCTGCCATGCTCTTGTTACTCTCTCGTTTCCCTTTCTTCATCTACTCCAAGTACTTGCATGTCAAGAGATGGAGACAAACGTGACACCAAGACAGAACAAAAGCAGCAGCTGTGAGAACTGAAAATGAAGAAGATGCAAAGAAACAGTCTGGGAAGGACAAAATCAAATGCAAAGGAAGTTTTTAGAGCAAAATCCAGATTTTGTGTGCGCCCAGTTTAGAATTGGCTGTCACGGTGATACATTTAAAGCCAGCTCTGACAAAATGCAGTACAATGCAGTGTGATACAATACTAAGCAATACGCTATGATGCAATATTGTGAACATTTTCACTGTTACACTGCTTATTATGATACATTTGTGACCGAGATGAAATCTTTGAAGTATGTGAGAGAAGAATGGCATTTCCATTCTGCTGGGAATCTGGGAATCAAAATTTTATCAAAAACTTTCATTAAAAATATGTTCCTGCAATCTCTGAAATGAATAGATTTGTAACAGAGGTTACACTGTGTTTCAAATAATCCATAAACAAAACAAACAATTAAAACAAAAATTATTAAAAAAAGATTAAAATAGTCCTGACTACAGAAGCGATTTGTGCTGCAAACATTGAACCAGACCTCACATGCTACTGTTGTCTACTGAAACCCGTCACAGTGACTGCAGGTTAACATATCCAATATATCCCACACTGCCGTACATAAAGCTATGACAGTGTTTTGCTTCCAGTCTGCTACTCAGAGCTAAAATCTGTCTTTCCTGTGATTTGGGCCCAGAGACATGTGATGCGTGTGAGGCTTTGCTCTCCCACAGGAGGACTGACAGGGACAGAGACAGGCGAGTCTAGAGAGAAAAACACAGCACAGAAGGAGGCACATAGGCAATTTTCAGATGATTATTTTTTTTAAAATAACGTTATACAGGTCCTACCAAGTCTACCAATACACAGAGACCTGCACATTTAGTTCCTTGATTCCCTCAAACATTTTTCTGATAGAAGTCAATGTTAGTCAACAGTAGTCTGACACATGAGTTGGGATCACTGTAACACCCGTCATCCAACACAGCTGCTGGATGACAGTGGGAAGTAGTCTGAAAGAAGGCAGAGTCAACAGGATGACGCTTCCAGGCATGTCAAATCCAATGGATTTTGCTCTGCTCTCAGTTTGATTTGCATACAACTGATTGGACTGTCAAATTTGCAACTTTACAGATAGCGAGAGAAAGGGAGGAAGCTCTGCTGCTCACTCCCATCTTGCAGGTTCAAAACAAACTCAGCTCTGGTTTAAGCAGCTTGCAAAACTTGTTTTTCGATTATAAATTTGTCCCGGCGTGCTCTCAAGTCTTGACTCACAGATTGACATCCCCTCATATTTATTTTGCTTCGAGAGTTTTCCTGTTAGAAATTTCTCCTAAATGCTGTGTACATATGTTTAAAACCTTGAAAAGAACCATCAACATGGTTGTACACCCTGTTACAGTATTTCTTGACTTGCTAAGACAAGCTTAATGAAACTGAGATCCACTTGATCTCCATCATCACCTACTTAGCACAGCAGATGTGTCTTTTTCATTAGTTTCACACATTTTTCTAAACAGTTGACACAGATCTCACAGAAAGACATAAGTGTGTTAAACAAAAGGAAAACATCTATTCACAGCTGATAGAAATTACTGACATAATTATGAATCTCTAATGCACCAGTGTGAAGCTTCTTTGCACAACTCTTCAGCAGTCAGTCCTTATCCATCTACAAAAGAGGCCACAATTTGTGTTGGAATTTGCACACATGGATCAAAGAGGCCAAATACTGTCGTGATGTCACTGACATGCTTTTGCTTAATAGAAACTAGTCTAACTAGTCAGTAAGTCACAGACTGTTTTGGCCCCACTGTTGCTTAAACACATGGAAAACTTTGATGAAGTACAAGAAAAATCTGTATCTCTGAGTATTTCTAAATTTAGATGAAATTTTTTATTGGTTCATTGGCGAACAAATAATGCAGTGCAAAAGACATATCATAATGAATGTCTGAATTTTTCTATTCTATGTGCTTATTGTAGCTAGGTCTTATATTTCTGTGACAGTTCATGGGCATGGAAAGACATGCACACAGAAATAAAATGAATGAAAAAATACTTCCTTAGACTTTCTTATGACATCTCTACAAAGTACAGGGGCAGCAGGGTTTGTTACCTCTAGTATAATCATCCTTGGGAAACACAATTCATGCAATGAAGTCTTGGATTGGCTTTTATGACACATCATATAACTATATAAAGTATAAACAAATGGCACAGACATGTAGCACAAGTTAAGGTTGAACCGGTCTATATTGATAACTGCATTTTGTCATCCTCTGTTTAATGACTGATTGAAAGAGCGTCTCCACCACACCACAAAGTTGTTTTGTTTGATGGAAATATTTGCTTCTTAGCATTTTGCACACAAAACGTGCCATTTTGGCCAGCGACTTTCTGTTTAGGCCTGTGTGCGAACTGTTCTGAACAGACAAATGAGTTCAAGCAAATGAAAAAAAGTGTAATACCATTTACTGTAAAGCAAACCCTTGTCACAGTCTATTTCTCTGTCCCTCCTCTCCAGCCACGTCCTTAGTTCCCTAGGCCCCTTCATTTTTCATCTATCCACCAGATGCCCTCAGACTGTCAGATCACCCTAGTTTCAAGTTGCTGTCGTTTTTTTGCTTTTAAGCCTCAATCACCCGAACCCTAACCTCTGCCTGCCTGTATTTGGGTCCAATCCTGCATTTCCTTCTGAGTTGTGATGACCCTCCTTTAACAACCTTACAAAAGTGCCAAATATAATTTAGACAGGCCAATCCCAAAAGTCCCAAAAAGGCTGAATTCTAAATATGTCGATGGTCATAATTAAGACCATGACAGTTCTGAGCTAACAGTGGTGCTAGCGATGGCACTAAATGCTGCAGGAGGTGCATTCAGTGGGCAGAGCAGAGAGAGCTCCAAACAGAGTGAAACTGAAGTGATGTTGCCTGTGTGAGGCCCAGGGCTTTGTCGACAAGAAATTCTGACCAAAAGATGAACGACTTTTCAGCTGCACCCTTCACGGGCCAATGGAAAAAGCTCCAGGAAGTGTATGAGTCACTCTAAATGCTCAACTTATACTTGGTGTTCACAGATAAAGTTGACAAGTGGAAAGGGAAAAGTGATTTGCTCATTTTAATCAAATAGTCATTATACGCTGTCACCAGGTAAGCCTAGATTCTGAGGGTTATTGAACTATTGCTAACGCCACAAAACAGCAGACTGTTTGGGCCAATTCTTCAGGTTAAATATGAAAAAATGGATGACTGCACCCTCTTTTGACATCCCCCAAGCACAGAGGCTGTTTTCAATTATCTTCCTCAGAGAGAAACAGAGGAACACAGAAAGAGGGTGACAGGAAGACATCAATGAACTCTGCTCTAAGCTCAGTTGTGGATGCAAATATACCGTATACACTCACACTTGAAATTTGTTTTGAAATGAGAGTTATGCATGTGAGGACTGTGTTTGCATGTGTATGTAAACTGACATGCAAATGGGAGTGGATCTGTATTTTGTTTGTGTATTTTGAGTGTGTGGCCGATAAAGAGTTCTCTTGAAGTCCTTCTCAAAGCCAGAAATACTCTGTTGTATTCTCTCTCACTTCTCGGCTATCTCTACCCATTTTCCCTCACTTCCCTCCCTTAATCCCCTCACCCACCTCACTCTCGTATGTACAATAACTGTTTAATTATTTAACTGACATTCTTATCCACAGTGACTTACATTAATGTAAACAATGGGAAAAAGTCAAAGCTCGTTGGCAAACATCAAGCGGCAGCTTTGACACGCTCCTGTACGCACCCTGACTTCACTACAGATAAACGAAGGCAAGACATTCAAACACACATCACGGCTAGATTAGACTTTAAATTCAGTGTCTAACCTTCACTATACAGAGAATTACTAATAAGGATGAATTACCATTTTCATCATTAGAACAGCGCTTGATGACCTCTTGTTGGGTCTTCGTGTGGCCCCAAAGTCCAGCTCCATGTCATGCATGGACAAATGTGTGGTTGTGTGAGAGCAATGTCATTTTTGAAACAGTGAAAGCTGCAGAAAATATGATGTCTGGAGTGAACATTTAGTACCGCCCAAAGCTCCATTTAATACAGAGCACTTTCAATAAGTCCCCACACCTAAATGATGAATATTTCTGCCACCTTTATGGCGAATAAATGATTTGGTTAAGGTTAGGTAAATGCCATGGTCATTAGGAAAAGACCACCGTCATTGTTAGAATCTCTCTGTTGTCAAAGTCACACACTTTGTACACCCAACTGTCCATCCAGACCTCCACTCTAAAAGGTTTTGCAATGTTATAACATCGTCACACTCACGTCACAGATATTAGCACCGCCACAAGAGATTGCTTCTCAGGAAATTGTAGACGTAGGTGGGTTTTAGAGTTTGAAGATTAGTGCTGTAAGGGTTTTTTTGGTGAATAATCTCATACTGCAACATGAAACTGAACCTAATGAATTTAGAAATAATTCAATCTTTGAGAGGAATTGCATGATGTCACCAAACTTCACGTACAAAAGGCATAAACTGTCTCTAACAAGTGCAACAAAACTACCAGGAGATTGAGGGAGATAAAGCACTGCCTCTACATGCTCACACAAGAGTAAACTATTGTTCATTATACAGGGAGTAGTGACTGAGTGAACGAGGGAGTGATTTCAGACACTGCCTTTCTGTCATCACCTTCCAATTTTACACCTGTGTAATTAACTTCTGTGGATTCACCTGTAGGATTGTTGCTCAACAAAAGTCCAAGTTTAGTCATACTATTACTTATATTGTCTTTCAACACTGTAGGATGGATAAAGCCAGTGCCAAGATGTATCAGTGCAAACTAAGCGGTCCCTTACTGTATCACTAATATTTCTGTCATAAAAATACAACAGTGATTTTGTGTCTGTTTTGTAGTCCAGACTGAGGACAGCTGTGTCATGTCTGAATGTTTATTCAAGTAACATTCAATGTGGTTTGTGGGTCACAATGGGTTACAGCCTGCTCATCTATGCAAGTAAGTTTAGGAAATGGGAAATTGCAATATATCGCTTTGTTGTGAACAGTGTGGATTTGTGCATTTTATATCAAATTATTTGGAGACTCAAAATTCCTTTTCTCTCTCTCTGAGAAAGAAAAGGAGGGGGTTTGAGATATCAGCCCTCAACGGACAGCTGAAGAGACCCCAAAGGAAGAGGTGAAAGGTTTGCTTTCCCTAAGTGCTGTTTCTGGGCAGTTCGATCATAAAACTTGCCACCTCTGGTGCCGTAGCCAGATAAGGCTCGGTGCCTGACTGTTAAAATGACAAAGAAACAAATGTAACCATGGCAACTGACCTCCCTCTTTGTTAATTACCTCACATCTAAGGATATTCTCCTCTTCACGCCCAGACGTGAGAAACTCCAGGACACCAGAGGACAGCCCTGAACTCTTTGTGTAAACTCAAAGCATTACCTTATTTAATTAAATAATCTTTAAGTTACTTAACTAGGTCTCTCCACTCCATTTGAGTAGTTATGTTACCATGTTGTTGTCGATATTGTTGTTGAAAAGAATCTAAATAAGTTAATTTTGCAGTGTTTTAATTTTCAGCAAGGTCACCTGACATTGCCTCATTTTATGTTGTAACCAATGCTTTGTTCCCAACACTTTATGACACTTCCTTTAGAAAGGATATGATAAAGAAATGTCATCCTACTACTAGATTAATTTTCCAGCTGGAATTAATGTTAAATCACTAAATTCCCCAGATCCTGAGCAAAAGGTTGTTTAAAGATTTATCCAAGCTATTCTCATGGAACCAGAGTTCCCCCAAGAGGACAAAATAAGTATTACATGCCATCGTTCTGAAATGCCGTTTAAAGTATAAATGTCACTCTGTATTTACTTGTTCATAATCTGATGCCATTCGTGTATCTTGCTTATATTCCCTAAGTAAGAATATGTAACAACCAATATTATCCAGGAAGCTAGTTAAGTTCCTCTCTTCTGATGTGATTCCTAGGAAATGCTAACCTTAAGGTTTAACTACTGACAATTGTTTTCCTTTTTATCAAATGCTTAAAACTAAGAACGGTATACCCGTTTGACAATTAAGGTTTGATTGTGGGAAGATATTTGATTACAATACGCGCAAATAGATTTTTGAATAGACATATTAAAAGTTTATAGAAAGGACAGTTTCTCAGGAAACCGGAAACAAGCCCTCGGGGGAACAAAGGACTGCCCTCTGGGAACCACACCCCAACCAACAAAAGCAGCGATACACGCTGTCTTGCTCTCTTCTCTTGTTCTCTTCAACTGCATTTTGGCACGCGCCCAGAACTAAGAAGTTCGACACGGTGCAGCGAAGGCTTTTTGTTAGTTTCAAGCCACACACGCGAAGCGCCGCAACCTCGATTTTCCCTCGTTTCCAGCAACTTACTTGTTTTAGTTTCTTTTCTTTTGTTTGTTAAAAGTTATCAGACCGTTAAGTTACACTAGTTTAATTCAAGAACGACCAAGTTCTTTTTAAGCTTTATTCGTCGAACTAACTTACACTGCTCCCACCGACGTCCAGACCCAGCCACGTGGGCCCGCCAGCAGTAACCCAAAGGACACCTGAAGAACAGCCTAATTGCCAGACTGAGGACAGTCAACACTGGAGTGTTTTTCTTCATTCAGACACGGAGAACCCCTGGAAAATTCCCTAGCAGAAAGCCAGGAATCGGGCAGCTAGCGTGGGGACCCGTGCAACAGGCCAAGGCAGGCCGACGACCCACAGTAAGGCAAACCAAGGTATTCTGGTGTGATGTGTCCATTATCTTTAGTCCTTAAAACTCCTAGACAAATTTAACCGAGTTAGTATCATCTAACTGCTTTCATTAGTTCTCTTCCGCTGTGTGAATCAAATTCTCCCCACAATAGAACTGCACATCCTCATTGTTTAGCCATTGTTTATTTCTTTGATGTATATTTAACTGCATTTTTATGTCACCTTAGTTAGTTAATAAATTTCACCATAATCACAGGAATTGTGTGTGTGTATTGCCTACCTCCAAGTCCCTGCCACGAGAATTTACCCCTTCGATATGAGACTGACTGATTGAATTAAGATAATTGAGTGATTATTAACTAACTAATTAACTATCACTAGTGAATAATTGTATAATTATTAAAACGCTACCCAGAGGTCCGGAAACTCTGAGTGAATTAAATCTCCGGTGGTGCCCCGCGAAACAAGAGCTTTATGAATTAATATTCTCTGAATATTAAAATTCATAATTTTGTATTAATTCTCTAAGTTTATTAAAACATAAGTAGACATGCTACAGCTTTGATCCCTGGCACTTTTTGCACTACCAGCTGCACAGTAACTCTACATTTGTACATTGCACCAATCTGACTTTAGAGCTTTATGTTGAGTCTTAGTTTTAAAGTTACGCTGTGCACAAATGTCATGTAATTTTTGCTAATGACACATATGGTTGGCAGTTAATCACCTACTGGTAGCCCACTATGCTTCACAGCAGTCTGGCTATTCTTCTTTTTGCTGCAGGCAGTCTGTAAACACATCCATAATTCTTTATTTGTCCCCCCTGTGGCGCCATAATGCTGTCCCATCAGTTTCTTTCTACAGCTCATCCTGTGAATTCCCACAATTATACAGAGTGACACTTAATGATTGAGCAATCTGTCTCCACGATAACAAAGCAGTCGCAAGAAGAGAAATAAACTGCTAGTTTCAAAAACTTAATTATAAAAATGTATGACTCAGGGAGTGCTAAAAAACTGTTGCAGAAGTGACAGCAATAATAACCTAGCATGTTGCATATGAGCTACATAAATTACTATTCTAGGGCCTTACAGATAGTGAATACTGAATGTGTACATCACAGGTCAGATCCTTTCAGTCTGTATTACACAGGCCACGTGGAAAACAATGGAAACCCAGTCCTACAGTACAGTATGCTGTAGCCAGTGGGTGGAACAGTCACATAAATCATCATGTGATTGCAAAGAAGGTGGATAGTGTGCACATCAAAACAGCATACATAGGAAAAGGAAAGCTTGCCTGTACACTGACATTTGTTTGTCCGTATAAACAGTATAGCCTGTTTGTTTGCATAGACATCATCCTGATGAAGACCTTGTAGGTCAAAACATTGAATCAATAAAAATTTTTGGGAGCTTGCAAATTTCTCATTTTCCTGATGTGACAGCTCGATGAATAAAATGCCTAAAATAGTGCTGTGGAATATAAAGGGCTTTTTGCCTCATAATTTGACTTTTGAACATCCATCTGAATGTTAAGGGTCATTTTTGCTCTCATCCCGAGCTTGTTTATGACCCATATAGATGTTTGTCAAAGCTGCAGATTTGAACAAAGGTCATGCTATCGTTCGACTTCGAGCGAAGGAAATGTCATCTATACATTATTATATACCATACGTATGTCTGTCTTCTCCACTCATCATCATTACACAAATTATATAAACAGAAATGAAGCCCTCACCAGATATTTATATACAGTGTATGTATATACACATACCACGCACGTAATCTTGCTCAAAGCTGCAATTATGTTTTCACACATTGATTCTGACTTTAAACTAATTACGTGCATGAATTGACCATACGGTATACCGTACTATTATAACCTCAGCCTGTTCTCACAGTTTTTACAAAACAGGCACATAAATGCATGCACACACACAGACACATACACACAAGCACACTCAAACACACACATATCATATAATAAACGCCACAGTTGTGTGTGTGTGTGTTTGTGTGTGTGTGTGTGGTTGTTTGAGTAAACAGTGTGGTTGTGTTTGGAGCGATAAGGCTTCCGGTCGTCTGTTGGTTCAGTTCCTGTGTGACGTTGAAGATAAGAGAACGCCTGTGTGCATACACACATGCATATATTCACACTCATATGATATATTGCACTCGCAGGCATAAGCACACAAACACAAGGGCACAAAAATCAGTTTAAACCAAACCTGCGTCTAGCATGATACATCTTTATCTCTCACGCACACAAAGGATAACACCATGTGTGAATGCGTAGGCTAAATCCTGAATGGTCACCTCAGAGTTAGGGCTGTCGTTTTAACCGCAAAATTGAGATACTGCGGTATTGGTCAAGCCTACCGCAGAGGATGGCAAGCACCGCAACGTACATACTTTAAAAACATACTTTATAAATTAGTGCTTCAAAAGTTCCACAACCGTAACGAGCTCTGTAACGGTCCAAGGACGGATCGCAATGGTCTGTACGTGACCTGACTTCAAACTTTCAAGCTTTAAGTGTGTTTGTTTTACTGTTCATGTAGCTAACTTGGCGTTAGCATATTGCGACAACATTGATTTTCATTATTTTCACAACATTCATAATTGGGACAACATTTTTTAAACTGGGCCCCTCATCGACACCCACTCCAGCTGCACCTCAGCAGTACCCAACCTTAGTTCTAATACAAACATGGACAATTTCAAAGAAGCTCTTGGCCATTAGCCTTATAGTGACACAGAGTGAGTCCCTAACAACGTTTTCGAAATTCACTGTTTTAGACTCATCCAGGCCATGCTCGCATACATATTCAATTATGCAATATGATTATGAAGCACAAAAGGTCAATTCAGTTTTTCTTTTTTTAAATCTTTCAAATTAGACAGCGACAGTTATGTTAACAAGACAAGAAGCCCTTCAGTGCTTGAGTGATTAGAGAAAAGTAAAAATCACACATTGAAGAAATCATTAAATTATAAAATTGAATTATGAGTTAACAAATAAACATAATCCATCTATCAAATTCAGTCTTGAGGACTACATTAATCAGAGTATTGGTCAAATTATGTGCAGAACTGCAATATTGTATAGATTATATGGATGTGTCAGCTTATTATATTGTAACCATATTTGCAGCTGTATCCTATGACTTGTGATGTGCTGATGACTGGTGTTTACTGTAGGTCAATTTTGAGGCTGTTACAGGGGAACTAGTACAAATCCACACAAATGTTCACTTCAGCACCTCAGATAAACGTCCACTCCTCAGACTCGTTATTATAAGTTATACAATTGATTTTCACTGCGGGAGAAAATTGATGTGTAGAATGAGAGCGTGTGAAACGTGTCAGTTGCGTGAGTCTAACACGCAATGCCTGAGAGTTGGCAGCTCAGGTGTTGCTGAAAGCTTTGCTAGTCTGCCTATCTGTTCTCCTCACCTTCGCCTGTCATATATACAGTGTATCTTAACACTTTTTTTGGAAAAGTCAGAAATTTGGCCATTGCCTCCTTATGATTTTATTTTTCTCTGTGTGTTTTGGCTTCTCTCTTTTTTGGGCCCTGACAGGCTGCAGTGTTCGCTTAAAGCTTCTCGCTTTACATTTGCGGGTCAACAGGGGAGGTGGGTTATCAGATGACAATAATGAAATGTTTTATTGATAATAATACATTTTTTTATCATGTAAATACATCTAAAAGGTTTTGTTATTCATACAAGACAGTAAGTAAAGTGTTGTACTTAATCCCATTTAAGGGTCAGCCATAGACCTTTGCAGGGCCCCTCCCTGTGCCTTGGGCCGGGGTCCTCTGTACCCTTTGACCTTTAATGTGGCTAGCAGGCTCGGCAAAAACTGTGCGTAGTGTGTCGCATGCCTGCAGCTGTTTGATGACCTCCAGTTTAATGAAGAGAAATTTTGTAATCTTTCTTTAAATGTCAATAACAGGGAGACAGGTAGACATGGAGGAAGGTCAAATGTGGCATTGAATGAGAACGTTAATTAATACGACAGGAATATAAAAAAGCTCACAATAAAAGGAACAAATCAAATAAAGAAATGAGAAACAAAGAGAGTCGAGGAGACAGAATGAACAGGAGGTGAAGAGGAAGAGACACCACAAAAGAGAAGGAGACCATCAGGGTAGGGAGGGAAAGAAAGTTTAATAAGCAAATGCAGAACAATAAAACAAGGCAGATAACACCCACACAAGGATCTAATACAGACACGCACGCACGCACACTCTCATACTCCGACAGTGTAGTAAAGTAAATGGAGCAGTGAGGAGGCCTCCCAAAGAGACCGGAGGAAAGAAATGTGGGAGATGAGGGCTACCAGAATTGATATCGAGTGCATCCATAAACACACTCACACACAAACACTTTTCTACACAGACACACACACATAAATGTGCATGCACACACCTATATCCACACATAAGTGCTGATTATACACGCGGATATGCTGACATTTAATCCGGCACCTCTTACAGTGCTAACATGATTTTCCATGGCAAGGTAATTAAGCAGCTCAGCAACCTGTAGACTCTCACTCTCACTCCCTCTCTCTGTCTCTCTCTCTTTCTTTCTCTGACTCAATCACACAGAAAACTTGATCTTGAACACACAGGCGCAATTTAATGAGTCCAGTTTAGCTTTATCTCTTTAAAACTGTACAATTCATTAACAATGACAAAAGACAAAACCTGCCCGAGGGCAGTGTGTGTGTGTGTGTGTGTGTGTGTGTGTGTGTGTGTGTGTGTGTGTGTGTGTGTGTGTGTGTGTGTGTGTGTGTGTGTGTGTAATAAAATCTCTAGTTAAGCAGCCAATTAGACCCTTCATCCTTAGACACTGTAGCAGCTTACTCCTCTTATCTTCCAGCTCTCAGTCTGCAACAACATATGTGAGCATAGGTGTACACTATATTGCCAAAAGTTTTAGGACACCCCTCTGAATCACTGTATTCAGCTCACTTTATGCTGAGGTGCACACTGCGCAGAAGTCGCAAACTTTCTGCAGAGTCGATAGCTATAGACCTCCAAATATCGTGTGACCTTTGGATTACCTCAAGAACAGTGTGTAGAGAGCTTCATGGAATAGGTTTCCATGGCCAAGCAGCTGCATCCAAGCCTTACATCATCAGTGCAATGCTAGGAGTCAGATGCAGTGGTGTTGTGGAGTGACGAATCACGCTTCTCTGTCGTGCAAACTGATGGACGAGTCTGGGTTTGGCGTTTGCCAGGAGAACAGTACTTGCCTGACTGCAAGTGTAAAGTTTGGTGGAGGGGGGATTATGGTGTGGGGTTGTTTTTCAGGGGTTGGGCGTAGCCCCCTAGTTCCAGTGAAAGGAACTGTATGCTTCACATACCAAGACATTTTGGACAATTTCACGCGCGCGCGCGTGTGTGTGTGTGTGTGTGTGTGTGTGTGTGTGTGTGTGTGTGTGTGTGTGTGTGTGTGTGTGTGTGTGTGTGTGTGTGTGTGTGTGTGTGTGTTTTACTTCTAGGGTTAGGTTAGGTTAGGCATTTAGGTTTAATTGTTAAAGTTAGGGTAAGCGGCTAGGGAATACATTATGTCAATTAGGTCCTCACAAGTTTATAGGTACAAGGGTGTTGTGCGTGTGTCTGTGAATGACTTTTGCATTAGCGTATGCACAGGAGGTACAGCATCTGACATTATCACTGTGATATGTGACGGCATTTGAAGAAAAAAGCGACTGGAATAACAAGACTGAAATATAATGAAGGTCAATGAAGGTTCGTAGCAGCTGACAAAGCCACCAACAACATTTTATAGACAGGCACACAAACATTTTTTTCAACAAACGCATTGACATTTCAGAGGTTAATAAATTAATGTGTTCAAATGGCTTATGCTCGCAGTCATTTGTCAACATTAGCTTTCTAAAAGGGACAGTTCACTGATATGCAAGGGACTGGCATTTTACACAGTCAGAGCCATTTATTATTAATAGCTGTCATGGACAGGAGGGAGGGAGTAAAGAGAGAGGACAGAGATCAGAGAGATAGAGAGAGGCATCATAAATCAGTGATGACATCAACAAAATTAAATTAAAATTCACTGGTCACTACCATTTCATTCATTATTTATAATGCTGTCCTCGTAGCTTTTTAACTTATTTTTAGCCATCAGGAGGAAGAAAATTCACTATAGCATGCTGCTGTATGCATTTAAATTTTACAGTGTGGCTCTGCTCATGTGATGCTGTGGAACAAATCTTAGCAACTGACAAAACAATCTCATCTTGAGGTTCGAAAGCAGAAAGAGTTTGCCAAGTTGTTGTGGAATTGTGGATGTTTTCATATTCTGTGCACAAGTAAGCAGCTATAATCTATATTTTTATAATAATGAATCAATGACGAAAACAGTGTAACGATTTGAAATGGATCACTCATAGTGATGAACCTACAGGGAATTATCATCTAAATCTGCAGCTCCCTTCAGCCTCACAGAGCTTTATATCAAGTTAGTATAGCAATTATTTTCTCAATTAATCACTTAAAACATACGAAAATTTAAAAGAATGCCTGTGACTTCTTGAGGTGATATTTCCGAGCCACAAGTGACGTTTCATCCAAACCCTTTCTGTGATGTATGGACAAGAAAAAGCAACAAAACTTTACATTTGAGAAGCTTAAACTTTCAGTCCATCAACTAACCTACAATTCCATGACAACTGGAAAAATGCTGTCTGCTGATGAAGATCATGTGATATATGATCAAAGGCTCTAGAAAAGCAACTAAGTGGAGCTTAAGGTGAGATTGTCAAGTGCTGTTTCCAAGGTCAAGAATGAACTTTTTAGCTCAAATCTGAGCAAGCTTGACACCGAGTACCTGTAAGGTCCACTGTGTGCATCGACTCTAATGCCCTGTTGTCGGTCAATTAGATTTCTCTCCTCTCTTGTCTAATGGGTCTGTGTATCCTTCCTGTTGGGAAGCTGATGGAAGACACACCTAGCAGCTGGCTTCACAAGATCAACACGGCCATCATTCACACTCACACAGATACAGACATACACAGACGCACACACACACACACACACACACACACACACACACACACACACACAGGAAACAATTTGGCAGCTCACTGGGCAAACTGGTGGTTATTGGACAACATAATGTAACGGTCATTTAACATTGCCATCAGCTACTAAAAACACCACACCTATTGTATAACTGCACCCATTAAGAAACAATATAACATGAATGCGGAAAATACTTGTTTGTGATTGGCTGCCAGGTGTCGGTTGGTTCTAGTTGACATTTTGACCATCGTTTTTAAATACACAAGGTATGATAAACTGCAGGTAAACATAGCAACAGCACCTCTGCTTTGCGCTACACCAGCCTAAACATGAGTCAACTTAACTATAATCTTAACAATTTAGATGACTTAATTTATTGTCTTTGGTTGCGTGGCTGTGGTATAAGTACGCAAAGGGAGGATAAAATAACACTTTTGTCTTCATGCTCCCACATTCTCCAACTCACACTTCTTTGGGTTTTTTTTTTTAATAAAGCTGCGTTTAAAGAAATGGTTCCTTATTTATTTAATGCATATTTTTATGACGTACTGTAACTGGGCCAATGCTAGCACAGCATGTAGGCCTAAAGCTTGCAATGCCCATCCCTCCATAAGCCTTAAAAAAGGAATACACACAACTCAACAGACAAAATAGCACAGAGCACAACAGCAATACAATAAAAATGCCATAAAAACTTAATAAAAAGATTCACGAATAGATGCCTGATCCCTCAGAGGAGTTCCACCATTGATGCCCTGAGCAGAGAAACAAGGTTTTACAAAAGGGCACCCTACAGTTCCCCATAAATGCACTCCGAGTTATATATTTGTTCAGGTTTTGACCTTTGAATACAGAGTACAAATTTTCATTATCCTCCCGGTCTCAAGTCGTACACCCTTAACACAGATAAAACAACTACTTTTAGTTGGTGATGATGCAAGAGTAAAAGCATGTGAAGAAATAACTCAAACGGACATTGGAAAGAGTAACAGAATGACCATTTTCTCATAAACAACAAAGACAAGTTTATCATCTTTATAGATTCCAACCAGTTATGTTTTAAGAAATACAAAATACTCTGCTTGGAATAGTATTTTTTGGTACATGTCTTAAACTTCCCCTTCAGCAGATGAATGTGAAAACAGCTTTCTAGTGGCAAACTATAAACATAATTCAAGGTGCTGAGAGAAGGTCAAACATCCAAATGAATTAACAATAAGCAGAACACATTTTTTAATTACAGGCAACTTTAAACAATAAGGGCACAAAGAACACAAAGCTGTCACATAAAAAGAGAAGAGGTGTGTCTGTCAGTGTCACATTTTAGACAAAAATGGCTGCCAGAAACTAAAACAGGTACATGACACTTTATTCTAAGCACTTTCCAACTACTTTAAACTGAACAAAAATGTAATTTTGCAAACACCTCCTCTGTGGTTTGCAGCATTGGGCAAACAACATCCATTAATAGGTGTGATATCTTTTCGCACACAAGCCCAGACCTCGGAAGTTTAAATGTGAAGTCATCCATCACATTCCTCTCCTTACTTTCTTTATATTTTCCCACATCTCTTGTCACTCCCTGTTGTCCACCGTCCGTCCTTCCATTTTGGGGAAGGCCAGCCAGTGTACTTCTATGAATAAATTACAACTGGGACCTAACAATACAGTTACACATAACAAGATGGAGAGAGAAAGACGATGAGAGACAGGGGCTTAAGGGGGAGGATGAGAGAATAACATCATCGCTGGGAGTTAGTGAAGGAGAAGGAAGCAAAAGTGGAATGAAGAGGAGACAGAAAGTAGAGAGATGGAGAGACAGAGAGGAAGGGAGAGAAAGAGGGAGGGAGGAAGCCCACTTGGTCTCAGCTGTAATGTATTATGTATCAAAATGGGCAGAACACCAGGATAAAGCATATGAGGAAGTGTATTCTCACAAGCTCCAGTGTGTGTGAAATGTGAACAGCTTTATACATAATAAAAGCTTTCAACAGAACTTTAGAGCTAGTTATGTTTAAACCAGGGAGTGTTTCAATCTGTATTATAATAATTAAGAAGATATTTTGAAAATCCATAATACTAACATTTGAGTAGAAATCTGTTTTTTAAAGCAACATTTGCTTTACAAACATGCAGTCAATTAACAATTTATTGTTTTTTAAGTTGCTTTGAGCACTCTTCATTCACCTTAATTTCTATGACTTGATAGTTATTTTTAAAAAGAAAAAGGTCACAGCCTTGTTGAACTGACCAAGCCTGAGTGGTTGGCAGACCGCAAATTTTTAGTTGATCTCACTGGCCATCCGAACATGAAAATGGGGAAATATGTGTCTCTGCTCACATCACTGATCAGACAATTGAACCAGCGCTTTCAATATTTCACTGCCACTGAAAAGGACATTATCTCAAACTCTGTTGATGTGGAAGGAGGACGGGAGGACAGCCAGTTAGAGCTTATTGACATCTAAAGTGATGGCACTCTCTGAAGCTGCCACAAGCAGCTCCCACTGTCAGACTTCTGCAGGGATTTGGATTTGATCCTGATTTACTCAGATGAGGTGCCATGCCAAAATGATGCTTGTTTCAAAAGGATGTTTATTTGGCTCTACATACATATGTGAGAATTTTTTTTCAAGACATCTATATGATGTACTTTCAATCACTGCAACAAGGCTTACACCAGACCTGACAGCCTTTTTTCAGTCCCTGGTTCCATTAGGAGTGATATTTACTGGAAAGTAAAATTTAAAGTGCTTTAAACTTGCTCAGTAATATCAAAAAGCTAATGGCCCACAACTACATACTTTTTTCTCTATGTGGCCCGGGCATGAAAAGTTTGGACACCCCTTTTCTGAGCCAATTGCATCATGTAAACTGAAGTAAACTGTGACAGAAAACCTTGGTAAAGATTAGTTTAATTTGATTAGCTCCTTTTAAAAAGAAATCCAGGTGATTATAAAAAAATTCAATAAAATAAAGGAACTTTCATCCCCCACAAAGTAAAGAAATTGGCTCATCTATCGAAGTTGTGACTAAAGGAAGAGGCGTAACACACTGTTAACAAGCACTGGGATTAAGAACAAAGAAAGAGAGGAATGTGAAAAGAGAAAAAGCAGGAGAAAGAATACAGAGGGAAAGATAGACAGGAGAAAAGCACATGTTAAATATTGATAATCTGTACTGATGTATTTAACATCAAAACATATAAAATAAAGTAGAAAATGTTTCCTGCTCCCACTAAACAAATTTTTACCACACGACAGCAAATTCAGTAAAACAACATTTTGACCCATGAAAGAAACAAAATGACACATAGTAAAAGAAGAGGGGTGTATAGGACTGAAGAATAAAGAAGAAAGAGAGAGGAAGAGGGGAAGTGGGTAGGAACGAAACAATAGGAAAATATAGGAAGGCAGAGAGTTGTCCTGACATGTCCCTTTGTCTGTCTCCACCCCGGCAAGTCAGTTGTTGAATGTCCCCTTTCTTTCTGAGAGCTGGCTCATTTTAACAATCAGTAATCAACTGTTGGTCACACAGTACAATGCAGAATTTGCATTTAACCCATCCTAATTAGGATCAGTGGGCAGCCATTGTGCACCGCCCTGGGGAGCAGTAAAGGATTCTGGGCCTTGCTCAAGGGCACCCTCGGCAGCGATTCCCACAGACTGAGCTAATGCTGGCACCAACACAACACAGCACCAACACATACAGCTATAGGGAATTGCTAAAGCCCCCAAAACCTCAGATTAGAGAATCAATGAAACAGTAACAGTCACATACATCAGAGCCATTTATGTCATTTTGCAATAGAATTAGTATGGACGCCCACAACTTTCAAATGTTTTCATTGCAAAGGCAATTACAGTGATTTGTTGTTTAATTTACTGGCTAGTGGTCCGGCTGTTGTAGTAAATTTAATTTGATTTGATGTGTCAAGTCTGATTTGTGCAATGTTTTACAGACCAGACACATTGTTCGGCCAAGAAGTTAACAAATTATGTTGATGTCTTGCTCACAATGAAGGATAAAGTCTGATCGTCCTCCCCTTGATTTAACCATCTGCATACAGAGGATTATGAAGTGAGAAATGTATAAAGTAGAGCATCTCCACAAAAAATGCTTAATCAACCACTGGAGCTACGTTTGGTGTGCTCCTCTCCTCTTACCGCTTTGTTTCATTAAGTGCAGATGTCCTTGAAATATGTCCAAACAGAGGAGAGTATGAGGTTTTTATTGAGGCAACTGTCTGGTTTCTTACTTCCACTCCAGCCCAGAAAACCGACCCTTTCTGACAGCCAGCATATCAGTCAGATCATGCAAGGGATATGATTAACTGAGCGGTAGGAAGAAGTCAAAGCAGCACAAACACTATCAACAAACATGAGGCGGAACTATGATTCAAAGAAGGCCGCCGCCAATCAAAACTAAATCCACCTCCTCATTACTGACTTCAAATTGTTAGTGACATCAAAGTAGCTTCCCAGACTGTCTAGTTTGGCACCAGGCGAGCTCTGCCCCGATGCAATCTCACGACACACAACCTCTCGCCCTTATCGAAAAGGCAGAAGATGAGGATGAAAGAGGCAGGCAGTCAAGAAGAGAGAGGGAGAGCGAGGGAGAGCGAGGGATAAACAGACTGATACAGATGCAAAGAGAGAGAGAAAAAAAAAATTACGGCACAGGCAGTTTTAAGAGAGATGGAAAAAGACAAAAGAGATGAAAGCAAGTGTGCTCCTCTTAGACATCAATCCACTCCGCCACAAGGAGGCTTCTCAGGGAAGACTTTAAACAGGTGCAATGGGCCCATCAAAGACTTAAACTCTCCCTGCTCCCCTGAGAACATAGAGGTCAGAGCTATCAAAGATACACAAACTCTCTCCATATTGACTTTGATGTTGGGAGGGAGTCTGACACACATGTACACCTGTAAGCTCCATGTGGATGAAAAGAAACTAGAACAAGAAGCACACGTGAGACATACAGCATCCCCAACAGTCAACCAGTCTGTAAACACACACAGATGTCGCGCACACAAAAACACAACAAGGTCAACCGCACACAGGCTTCTTTTATATGTCGTCTGGTATTTCTTTTAATGCGCTCATGTACAGCTGTGTGCACATGATGTACATTTACAGCATGTTTGTGCAGACATGCATAAATACACGCATGTACAAACAGCACATACAGCCCTGCTAGACACCCTGCTGGCGGTAAAAATTGTTCATTCTGTCCTCAAGTTGACTTGAAAGAAGAAAAAAAAGCTACAGAGCGGAACAGGAGACAGAGAAGAAGTAGTGCCTCTGGGCAATTATGACTGTCTATGTGTGTGTGTGTGTGCGTTGACAAGAGGCATGATGGGACAGGTGTGAAAGGTGACCATTTGGGGTCATTGATTACACAGAAAATGGGTAGAGACAGACTGACAGATGCACTAATAGACAGCTTCACACAAACACACGTACATGAACTCAGAAAAAAAACACACACCAAGACTCTTATTTGTCTTGACAGCAGGGCAGCAAAATGAGCATAAACTCTAATTAACAACTTCACATTCACACTGCAGAACAGTGTTTGCAGTGTGTGTGTGTGTGTGTGTGTGTGTGTGTGTGTGTGTGTGTGTGTGTGTGTGTGTGTGTGTGTGTGTGTGTGTGTGTGTGTGTGTGTGTGTGTTTACTGGTGTCTCATTTAGAGTTTCAGAGACAGAAATTGTCGGCGGGGTCCCTCCTTAGCATAAAATTAGCATATCATAGGGCTGCTGCTTTAACAACCAATCAAACTGGGAAAATACAGCCTGAATGCAAATTCATTCCTACCAGACTGTTTCATAGCACTTCTGCAAGACTTTCAAACAATGTGACTGTGTGTGTGTGTGTGTGTGTGTGTGTGTGTGTGTGTGTGTGTGTGTGTGTGTGTGTGTGTGTGTGTGTATGAGCCTGCATTTATGAGTGGGTGTAATTTCTTCTTTAGCACATATGTGACCCAGGGTAGAGTGTGTTCCTAAGGTAAACGTGCAAGGGTCAAGGACAACCTTTGTCTGGGAGCTTGTCTGGGAGCGTTTCACGGTCTCTTCACCACTGTGTTACAAAATGTAGGTAAAACAAACAAGGGCACTCTTGAACCTTTGAAGACTAACATATTACCCAAAATATTCAAGCGTTAACTCATTCCAAAACACTGAAAATGTAGCAATGATGTTGGTAAAAACAAAAAAGAGGTTTGCAATGTAGTGTAAGTAAAAAAAAATAAAAATATATATATATATATATATATATATATATATATATACACTTGTGGGTTAGAGAAGTGAGCTTGTGACCGGCAGGATGTATCTGGGAGTGGAAAGTAAAACAAACAGGGTTTGAGGCGAGGTGCCCTTGAGCAAGGCCCATAACCCCATCCGCTCCAGTGGAGCAGCTCAGTGGCCAGCAGACCAAGCTGCGGTTGTACTGGGCAGCTTTCAGGTGTGACTGTGTAATGGTGTGACTGTGATCAGCCTTCCTGCAAATGAGAGGTTGCTCTCATTGAAGCTCCCTGAAGAAATACAATTCAGGTAAGGTTTAATTAAAATATAGATGGGTGCCCATCCACCATGTTCTGGTTGTCTGAGGAGCTGTGATTGTTATGAAGGTAGGACACAAGAAAACAGTCCCCCCCCAAAAAAGTGTTGCATAATGTTTGCAAATGTTAGCTATTATTAGTCGTAGCCAAGGCTGGACAACCAACCAGGGAAAGCAGGCCTCAGATCACCAGGGGACCCATAAGCCCCCCAGGTTCACGGGGCCTTCATAACCTGATCTTGAAGCCCTGTCTTGAAATGAGAGTCTCTGTGTCAAAATGTAGTTTTAAAACCCATTATTGCAGCTGAAACCGTGCTTACATGGAACATATTACATGGCCATGAAAAAGAATGGAATTCACACTATAGAGCCGCAACAATTAGTCGATTAATCAATTAATCGATCATCACAAAACTATTTTAATAATCAACTGATCTTTTGACATTTAGTAATCAAAAAATATTTGACATTTTCACTTGAAGCAACAAGATCGTGATTCAAAACAGCATTGTGCTGAATCAGAGCCCAGTGTTTCAGCATATAGCCTTCATCAGGGATCAAACAAGAACTGAGTTGAAAACAACTTTTCATTTACATTTACATTTTTCAACAAACAACATTTTCAAACTTCATACATGTTCTAGGTTGGATTTTTGACTTCCATATCCATGTTTAATGTTTTCTTCCCTCCATACAAAATACTATAACACAGGAATACTGTTGCTCACAGAAGAAGGTTCCCATCTATTTTTGGCATTTGTGCAGTCGTTCTTTGACAGAACGCATTTTGTTTGTGTTGAGTTCCTGCTGCTTAAAATGACTGTGTGTGTGTGTATCAGATCATTATGTTATTCTTTGTTTTTTTGTTTTTTACAAATTCTGAACTTAAAGTAAATGCATCCAGCCATTCCCACAGTAATGTGACTTAATTTACTCTGATGTGCATTTTAAAAGCCTCTGGTACAAACACTTAACATTTCTGTCCATCTGTATGTGGAGCTTGTTGAGGATATGAGTGAACTCAAGAGCACTTTGTGACAGTGTGGTATACATAGTTGTAGTTTAGAGTTTATATAATGTCCATCCGTGTTTTTACAACCATCAGTTTTCTCTGACAGGACTCTTTCATCTCCCACCATTGCGATTCACTCGTGTGCAGACTGTATGATCGGTTCTGTGGGACTGTCTGCGGCTCATCACTTCAGCTCAACATACCTCCATGTTGTTTTCCACCTAAAAATACTGTGTAAAATCTCACAAGCTGCTGCAGCAAATTTCTTATTCCATTTCTATCTATTAGAAATAGAATACAACAAATGTCTCTATTAAGGGTGCTCCGATCGATCGATCGGTCACCGATAATGGCTTTAACTAGTTTGATCGGTGGTCGCTAAAAGGGCCGATAAGAAAAGCCTATCAGATCATGCAATACTCACCAGACAAATTTTCAACGGCAGCTAAAATGTTTCACTACGCTGTGTGAGCGGCTTTCAAAGCTAGCTAGTACCAAAGTCCTTCTCAGACAAGAAGGGATTAATGCGCCCACATAATCATTTACAATTAGAGTTGGGCAGAATTCAGAAAAGTGGAGCAACACGCAGGAGCGATCATGTGAAACTGTTGCGGCTGTGCTCATCTCACTCACACGCCACCCGCAACTGGAGTTTGAGGTGGTATTATGCTTTTTGGCTTTTCCCCTCTCCTTTGTTGAGTTATATATCTTTTTTGTGCATGTAACAGGTTTGCAAAGTGAAAAAGCCCAAAGTCCAGCCCAAAGGGAGTTCCCATCTCCCACAGAAAACACTGCTCTGAACCGCTTGAAAACAGCTTGTAGTTTGTAGTCCAGCCCTTCACTTCCTTTACTTGTGACGTCACAATGAAAACGTGTCATAAAGCTTGCCAAGCAGCTAGCGGGGTCAGGCACGGCCTCAAACCAAGCTAGTCTGAGCGGAGGCCCTTTGGCTCAACTCGCCTTTGTTTAGGGTTTCCATTGTAGAAATGTTGTACCTGTACCTGCTTCCAGGTACTTTTTTTCTTACCACCTCACCTCCATCGAGGTTCCAAGCGAGCTGAGGGATACTAAAACGTAACGTGAAAATTTTCAATTTTCCCTATTTTCAAATCTCATTGAAGGCAGTTATGACTCCTCTCTGTAGCCCTTCTCCCTCTCTCTGCTCCTCTCTCCACTAAAGCCCACAGAACCTGCCTGAACTTTCCAGAACAAAAAGCAGCTACTTCAGAGTTTATCATCGACTCATGATGCCTGTGCTCCTTTATCTCCTAAATATTTTGGCTACAGCCTTTTTTGTTGCAGTTTTTATGGTTGTAGTAAATTTATAAAGATGCTGTTTTTTCTGTTTTTGTAG
>NC_060166.1:18310797-18450565 GCF_021292245.1 Micropterus dolomieu | reverse complement strand
AAGATAAATATTTCTCTTCATGTGTAATCACTGTTCATATCACTGCAGTGTTGTTTTAAATATATAAACAGAGAGATAATTTATATTTTGGTCATTATTTTCAGATAGATTTATATCTTGTTCTTCACACTAGTTTATGGTTTAGCTTTCTTTCTGATAAATTCAGGTTTTTACAAAACAATATTTTCAAATTTAAACAAAATAAAAATGTCAAAGACTGATCCTCTGTTACGTTTTTTCCAATGTTGTAGCAACAATCCAGCTGCCTACAGTTTCAGTAAAAAAGCCATGTATACAGCTACAAGAGGGAATCAGTGTCCCTTTCAAATGCCTATCACAACGGACCATAAAATGTTGTTGCAGAAATGACTGCGAGCCTTTGGCCAGCGGGACCAACCTCTGCATTAGTAACTTATATAAAGCCAAGCCTGTTTTCTTTCTATGTCTGAAGGTATCAAAAGGTAAGCACTTTAATCATTTCAAATGCTGTGTTATCCCCAAAAACGAATCACAACATTTATTATCTGGAGAAGTAGATGAGTGCCTCAGTTTTTAACTTCACATGCTTTCAATTTCCAAGTACCTGCTTTTGCTTTAGATGAAGTTTATGGGAGAGGAGCTGAATTAGATTTATTGTACTTGCTGAGGGAATTATTATTTCATGTTTAAAATATATTCGTCTCTAGTGTGCAGACAGCCAACATGTAAGCATCACTTACTGACATTACAGTTATTGATATAGCAAGTACACAGAGAGGAAATTAATAAATGAGGAAGTTTTTGAAATCTGTCTGCACTCTTACTCTAACTATTTTTTTGAATTCTTTCATGTTTTCATTTATCAGATTGTACAAACTGTTGTCCTACTGCAGCTGACTGTATGAGAAACTGTGGGACTGGAGATCCCACCTGCCAATACTTCACAATTCATACAGAGTAAATATCTGTTGTGTCCACAAGTGGCCATAGAAAACATAATGGGCCAGCATGTTTGTGTCAGCTTATTTATGGTTACACTTAGTAGCACTACTTTATCTGATTAAAAAGATTTTGTTCCCCCCACAGCAATGGAAAATGTTCCCTGAGGTCATCAGGAGATCAAATGGAGATAAACTGTCATAAAGACAATGTCTCATGGTACCTTGTTAGGAAGAACTGCAGTGACATAAATGGCAAGTGATTTCAATTCATGTTTAAAATACATTTTCTTTATTTTGCTGTTTTTTTTTATTTACCCTATAATGTTGCCACAAATAAATATAATTTGAAATATGCGAGAAATCGGGAGAAGATATAAGGAAATCCAACTCTTAAAAGGCCTTGTCCATGATTTTATAACAAAGGAAAAAATAAAGTGAAAAAAAATAATAATGCTAGATGCTGGTATGCATTACTTTCAGTGTCAACTTTTTTTCTACAAGATGCAGGTCTCCAGTTCAACCCAAAACCTAAAAGCTGGATCGATGCTCTGGAGGACTGCCTCAACCAGAACTCCATCCTGGTTCAAATCACCAACCAGACAGTGCAGGACGCAGTGAACTTGCTCCTGCTAAATAACACAGCCAGTATGCAGAATGGGTCGTGGATCGGCCTGGAGCGGTCCATCTTTGGCCAAAACCCCCCCTGGAAGTGGACTTCAGGTTTAAAAGCTAATAAGACTGGAACACCACCATGGAACAGCAGTGCACCTGTGGACGCCTTCAACAACCACTGTGGAAAGATCATCTCGGTGAATGGGTCAAATTTCACATGGCTGGATGCAAACTGTCATGAAAAGCTGCCTTACATCTGCCAAGGTAAGCTGCTGTTTTGTTTAAGGCCCAGTCTGGCATGAGATTGTTACCAAATTTCATCTTTTTCTCCCCCATTTCCAGTTTCGAATGGAACGTCTTGACATAATTATGTCTTTCCTGGACACCAGTACATCACCTGAAAACTGTCCAGATGACTGACAGCAGAAATGTTGTTGTTTTCACTGTCTGTTCTGTCTTTTTTTATCTCTTTCATAAAAATGGAAAAGTCATTCCACTATTGCTTTGATATAATTTTCAGTGAATTTTGGTGTTTTGGGCTGCTGGTTTTAGCATTCACATTTTATTGCACTTTCTGATAACTGACAGATTTTCTTTCTTTCCCTGTAAAACCAATTTGCAAGTACTGTAATACAGGCACTTGTTCATTATCATTCATCCAATAAACAGTTTCCCCTATTCCTCTTCTCATGTTGGTTTATACATGTTTAATAATAATGGGACCACTCTAAAAACCCAACAAGTACCAAGGAAATTACTGAAACTAATTATTAACACTGTTGTCTGTAGCAGTGCAGGACTAAAATGTACAATAAACAAGAAGAAGAAACACAAACTACCCGATTCTTTTTTTATACTTCTAAATTAATAAAAGTACTTTCTCAGGGACACACACACACACACACACACACACATACACTAAGGGTGCTCCGATCGATCGGTCACCGATCATAATCGGCCGATAATGGCTTTAACAAGTTTGATCGGTGGTCGCTAAAAGGCCGATAAGAAAAGCCGATCAGATGATGCAAAACTCGCCAGACAAATTTTCAGCGGCAGCTAAAATGTTTCAATACGCTGTGTGAGCGGTTTTCAAAGCTAGCTAGCACCAAAGTCCTTCTCAGACAAGGGATTAACACGCCCACATAATCATTTACAATTCGAGTTAACCAGCAATCAGACAAGTGGAGCAACAGGCAGGAGCGATCGTGTGAAACTGTCGCAGCTGGAGTTTAACAGACACAGTGCATCAGGCAGAGACTGATCCTTCAGTGTGAGTTTCTTGATGCAAAGAGCGGCGCCACTCAATCAGCTGACTGCCTCTCTCTCTCTCTGTTTTCGTTACAAAAACGAAGACCTTTTGCTACGTTTCCGCCTCCCGTACAGATTAAAACGGTGAATCAGAAGCAGAAGATGTTTGTTTGAAAACGCTGCTGACCCGATGGACAAAACAGAGGACTTTATAAAACGATGACACACACTCACATTTGGCTTTGTGAGTCGGTCTTATCAGTCATGCAAAGCAAAAACATGATGCTTTACAGAGTTTTAGTTTTGGTATTTTTATTAAAATACGAATATTAAAAGTACTGTGTAAATAACACTAAACAGTTAGCCTAGCCTACTGTGCTGTTGCTGTATTTACTTTGTGACAACTCCCAGTCTGTTTTCCAGCCGCCGTCTCTCGTACTCACGTGTTACTTCAGTAACATTTCCACTTCGTTGTCGGTCAATGCAAAAAGCCTGGTGTGGTTCTTGGTCTGTATTACTTTCGCTAAATCGTCTGCTGCTGCGGAGTAAACCATCTGCTTCATGTTTACACAGGCACGCGCATGCCCAGTGTGGCTACCTGAACGGCCACTAGATGTGTGTTTTCAGTCCTTCTAATATAGACAGAGATCAACTCTGATACGCAGCTGAAATGCTGCTGTGGACGGAGAAGATCGTTTAAAAATGATTCGTTACAAAAATGTTTTTAAAACGTGGCAGTGTGGATATAGCCTCACATTACCCCATTCCTCTCTCTACTCCTCTCATGTCAACCCTACCGTTTTCCCCGAGATTCTCCCGTATTTTTCCGTTCTCACCCGGTATCTACCCGTTAAATGTTTCCCCGTAAATCTCCCGTGTTTTCAACCTTTATGAAATCAAATAAAAACCTTGTTTGCTACTCTCCCTCTGGTAAAGTCGGTGGCAGCATGTAAAATATGTAGACTGTGCTTCCTGCACAAGGATTAAAAATGAAAATAATCCACTGAAATGATATAAGGCCTATAGCCTACTAATGGCAAACCATATGAAATTATAATGAATATAGTAGCCTATGTAATATTAACAATTGACTGTATAATATGGAATTTACATTGTAGCCTATTTTTATTTATTTAAATTTTCCCTATTTTCAAATCTCATTGAAGGCAGTTATGACTCCTCTCTGTAGCCCTTCTCCCTCTCTCTGCTCCTCTCTCCACTAAAGCCCACAGAACCTGCCTGAACTTTCCAGAACAAAAAGCAGCTACTTCAGAGTTTATCATCGACTCATGATGCCTGTGCTCCTTTATCTCCTAAATATTTTGGCTACAGCCTTTTTTGTTGCAGTTTTTATGGTTGTAGTAAATTTATAAAGATGCTGTTTTTTCTGTTTTTGTAGTTTATTCCTCAGTAAAGCTATATTTGTTAAGCTATAAGATGTTCACAGTAACCAGGCAAAGGCTGCTATGGTTTAAGTCTCTAACACAGATTGAGCAGAATTTGTTGCCCATGTTTCCTGGCAATAAAATAAACAGTTGTCATTTCATTATACTTTATCATCTGTTAACTTTAACACTTAATACATTGTTTTTAGGACCAATTAAATAAATATACAGTATACTGTATAATGCTACATGATAAATAAAAGGCTCCAAATAGACCCGGTGAACGGTGATCAGTATCGGCCGATGCCCACTGTCACCTCACAGCAAGAAAAATCCTGATCGGAGCACCTCTAGCCTCTATAACCATTTCTATCATGTTTATCTAATAATATGTTAATGTTCCATAAATTGTTTATGTTTTAGGGGTTTCATCATATCTGTGGGCTATTTTATTAGCTCTTGACGATTATTGGATGCCTAAGTCAAGCACATTTCTATGAATGTGGGTTTAATTTCCCTCATGTCTCCTTCATCAATTAAATCACAAAAAATAATTAGTTTCTTCCGACCTTGAAAAGGTCATTCACTTTTCTTTCAGTTTTGATTACTATATTCGGGGGTGTACACGGTGTACATTCACTTTTCTTTCAGTTTTGATTACTATATTCGGGGGTGTACTGCTGTACATGGTGGTGCAGTGGTTAGCACTGTCACCTCACAGCAAGAAGGTCGTGGTTTCAAACCCCAGTTGCCCCAGCCTTTCTGTATGGAGTTTGGATGTTCTCCCAGGGTCCACGTGGGTTCTCTCCAGCTTCCTCCCACCATCCAAAGACATGCGGGCTAGGTTAATTGGTGTCTCCAAAATTGTCCTTAGGTGTGGATGTGAGTATGAGTGATTGTTTGTCTATGTTTGGCCCTGCGATGGACTGGCCAGGTCCAGGGTGTACCCCGCCTTTCGCCCGATGTTGCAGGATAAGCGGTTGTTGATGGAGGGATGGATGGATGCGTTTTTGACATTAATTTCTATATTTCTGTACCATGGATAAACTGTAAAATCAGGAGCGTCGGCCTTCATCCAGCCAGAGGGAACAACCGTCCGCTCTGCGCCCAGTCACTCTGCGATCTACTGTCCCCGGCCCTGTACACCCCACCGCCCCATTCCCTCTCCGGTACCTACAATAGGTTGTGTCGCTGTTAATGGCGTGCCACGCCATTACAGGATGATGGGGAGGGTGGGGCTGGGATCTTTCTTAAGTCCACGACCATCTCCACGGTCTTCAGAGCGTTGAGCTCCAGACTGTTGTGGCTGCACCAGGTCACCAGATGGTCGTTCTCCCACCTGTAGGCGGACTCATCCCCACCTGAGATGAGCCCAATGAGGGTGGTGTTGTCCGCAAACTTCAGGAGCTTGACAGACTGGTGACTGGAGGTGCAGCTGTTGGTGTACAGGGAGAAGAAAAGGGGGGAAAGAACGCAGCCTTGAGGGGAACCGGTGCTGATGGTCCTGGAGTCAGAGACATGTTTTCCCAGCTTCACGCGCTGCTTCCTGTCCGTCAGGAAGTCAGTGATCCACCTGCAGGTGGAGTCAGGCACATTCAGCTGAGAGAGCGACGGTAGTCTGTAGTCGTTTAGTCCAGTGGTCCTTGGTTTCTTGGGGACAGGGATGATAGTGGAGGCTTTGAAGCAGGCTGGTAAATGGCATGTCTCCAGTGAGGTGTTAAAAATGTCTGTGAACACCGGAGACAGCTGATCAGCACAGTGCTTCAGGGTGGATGGGGAGACAGAGTCTGGCCCAGCTGTTTTGCGGGGTTTCTGCCTCCTGAAAAGACCGTTGACTTCCCTCTCTGTGATGGAGAGAGGAGGGGAGGGGGTGGAGCTGGCCAGCTCTGAGGAGGGGGGGAAGAAGAATCGTTTTTGAAATGGAGGACTTTGGGTTTACAATTTGTGATCTGTCTGAACCCCCTCCAGAGAGAAGTGGCGTCATTTGCTGAGAACTGGTTCTTTAGTCTCTCTGAGTACAGTCATTTAGCTTCTCGCACCTCCCTGCTAAACCTGTACTTTAACGCCCTGCACCGGGCCCTGTCACCACTCCTAAATGCCTCCTTTTCCAACCTGTCTCCGTCTCTTCAGCAAGTGTTCCTCTTCCAGCACCACACACACACGCTACGCCTACACATGCGCACTGACAACCCAGGGTTAGCGTTACAATTTTGGATTTATTTATGCACTTTAAAAACATTTATTGAAGGTTTTATTCTTTTTACATGTTTATTTACAGCATTAAACATTGAAACGTATATTGTAATAGGCTGAATAGTAACTTATTGGGAGAAAACTGGTAGTTCTATGTAAAATCAGACATTCAGCACCCCCATATTGCCAAATTGGCATGATCCTTGTTTCGCTGCGAAGCTTCGACTGTGAGATTGACAGTTGAATCAGGCTCCGCCCATCGAAGCATCGTAACTTCCACTATTGGGGGTCACCCCTATACACCCATATTCATGTTTACTGTACGCAGGATAAGCGTTTGACGATGGATGGATGGATATTAGGCAGGGACCTCTTGTGGTAATAGTGATTATGATGACAGCAAAGGAGAAAGTCAGGCGAAGTAATATAAAGAATAACAATGTCTGCATAGTGAGGAGGCCAGTGTGGATGGATGGTTCAACCACAGGACTATTACACAAGAGAACGCTGTTTGTGTAAATTGTGTGAATCCAAAAGTCAACGTTGACTTATTTTAATTTATGTACATAAGTTAAGTTACGTATACGTACTTATTTTAACCCATGCCATGATTTTTTCCGATACATAACCAAGTAGTTTTGGTGCCTAAACCTAACCAAACTGCGAACATTTCACAATGTTAAACACATGTTTATGATTGTAACCGTAATGAAGAAGATCCGGTAGTCTATCGCTGGTACCCTACTCTCCAATGGACGTATGTCACTGTGGGGAAAGGTCACATGTTGTTTTGAGAGTGATTCTGAGCAAATTCTATTCTGTCGTTTAGGCATGAGGACTCGTTGGTCTGGCTGTACCCAGTTACCCAGTAAAGTGCTTTGTAATGTTTTGAAAAGTGGCAACAAAAATACATACAAAAGGTATTATTACTGTAGTAGTAGTAGTAGCAGTTGGTTAGGTCATTTTTTAAGCACAAATATAATCTGGTTCCAGCTTCTCAAATTTGAGAATTTGCTGTAAATTTAAAATCTCTTGAATCTGAAGAAGTCACGATGTGCTCTTCGAAATTACTGTCATCGGTAAATTCAAATCAGTTTGATGCAAACTGCATACTGTAGGATGTGACTGTAAACATTTGTTGTCCACATCAAGATGACAGTTTATCTAATTTGACTTTGAGCGCTGTTTTAATTAGACACAATGCAGTCAGGGCAAGACTTGGTGACAAGAGTGTCTCGTGTTATTAAGTTACAGAAATTGCTGAAATGACTACACACTGGTGTTTGGCAATACTGGTTCTGCTCTCTAGTGTACTTGCCATATCCACTCCGAGCAGTAGAACAAGCACTAGGAAGCACTGCTGATTTTCTATTCGAGTAGCTGTTAACTGTGATCTCACCTGGTGTCCCAGGTGAAAATGAATCCATATCAAATGGTGAGAATGAAAAGCAGCAGGACTCAGAGAGATGGGGAGCAGGATAGGCAACCACAAGTCTAGATGGCTATTAATCGTCGGGGATATAGGTATGTTATGATTACAAAATTACGAGAGAAGATATTTAATTTATAATTGGTAAGTCAGCATATGGAAACTTAGAGAAATAAAATATACTGTATTTACTCTAATACATATTATATCATATTCTTCAAAACATGATCATCACAATTTATTCTAAAGGTTCAAAAACACAACCCAAACAGTATTTTTACCACATAAATTTGGGGTGTAACATTTGTATTTCGTGTGTTTCCCCAACTTGCTGCTTCAATGTTTACAAACATCGCTGATATAAAATACCACAACAGCATCATTAAACACGGAGAACTTGAAATTAGATGAGGTTTAGTGACAGTTCTCACTCTGCGTAGTATTTTTAGGTTGAGTCTAACCTTTTGTTTACATTTCAATCACACACTGTGCAAATGTCTCCACATTTTAAAGTAGGTCTAAGTCATTTAAGTGAAAACATCTAATGCATTCCAAAGTGTGACAGTTTGGATTAGTTTGGCTGATGGCTAAACCCTCCGCTGTCATTGGTTCCTCCAGTAAAAATGTGCAGCAGCCTTGTCACATTTGTCACAATGCCTTTGAGGAGAGACACACATGGACACAGCTCTGTCACAAACATGCACATGAACAAATGTATTGATGACAGTACAGACAGATTAAAAGAGGATAACACTACCATCTAGGACTGAATAATATAATAGCCCTATACATCGGCTAACCTGTGACACCATTAGTTGCCAGGCAACCAGGACTACTCTTTGGATGAAACACCTGCCCTTCATCTATCAAGCCATCTCAGCCGCCTCTCCCTCCCTCTGTCTCTGTCTGGCAGGTGGGATTTCAAGGGTGGAGAAGTGGAAAGTCGGGTGAGAAAATGAAAAAAGGATAAATGGGAAAGGTGTCGACAATGACACACAAAGAAGGTGATGAAGAGAATAGAGAGTTAGTGTGTCGGAAATTATGACAAACCAAACGAGTAAACCAATGCAACGCTCAACAACAGGGGCCATATTTACACAGTGAGGACTACACAAACAGTCAATAGCTTCTCGTCCATGTGATCAGAATAATCATCACCATGTTTCCATTTGGCAATCAGCATAAAAATAGCTGCTGCGTACTAATGGAGTATATGTGAAAATACTGGGTGCAAACAGCAGTAGCCTGCAGACATAAACACAATCCTTTTGTGTGTGTGTGTGTGTGTGTGTGTGTGTGTGTGTGTGTGTGTGTGTGTGTGTGTGTGTGTGTGTGTGTGTGTGTGTGTCTCTACACTCGTTATGTTCATATGCTGTTGAGTCATTTTATTCGACACGAGCATCACAAAACCTCTGAATGTCCCAAATGCGACACTTACAGCCTGTCAGTGGCTTTATCTCTGTGTGAGTTAATCAATAGAGCCGATCAATAAGAAAAAGCCCTGCAGTCAGGGCAAGAGGAACAGAGCATAGACACACATTCTGCTACTCTGCTGTAGAGACCGAGCACAACAATGCTGAACATAACAGTCACAATAATATCTACTGTAACAGCATCAGTATAACTTTGGTTAACTAAATGGTAAATCTATAGCAGCAAAGAAACAACACACACACCTGTAGCTACTGTGGGAGCAACATAAATCATCTGCAAAACCAACAACAGCAACAGAAATAACTGGATTTACAACAGCAACGCATGATGCATGTCAGTAATATCAGCAATAAGAACATTAGAAAAGATAATAACAACTACCAGAGCAGCAAAAGAAATGACTCACTGATGACAAAATGTAATCAGTTCAGCTAAACAGAGTCGTGGGATTCACTGACCACAGTGCAATTTTAGTCCCATCCCCTCTTGTTTTTTTTTTTTCAATGAATGAAAAGCAGAAGAAGAAGAAACCTCTCTTTGCTACACTTGGAACTTGTGAATTTCTGAGCTGTGTGAAATGGGTTTTTTTTGTGTGTCTGTGAATTTGAGATTCATAAATAATTTACTTAAGTCATCTTGTGTCATTTTATGCTTCTTTTCAGCAGTTACTTCAAATAGGCACTTTTATTTCACATACAGCATGCCACTGGAGGATGTACTCTTATTACTACGATGTTTGTAAGTGCAAAATATTTATAAGGCAACACACTCTTGTGTTATCCTAAACTCACATGTATCAACACAGAGGTTCTTGATACTGTTTTCTAATTAAACCAAAGCTCTGTATCCTAAACACAGCTACCTCACCTCCCACCTTCATCTCTCAAGGGAGCACACACACACGCACAGGTTGTTGCAGCTGACAAAAACATCATCAAAAACACACACACACACACACACACACACACACACAACTGTGGCTCTCCGTTGGATTACAGACAGCAATGCAACTGTACTCATGCATACACACACACACACACACACACACACACACACAGAAACACCTGTCTGTGGCAACAGTCCATAGAGATAAGAAGGCTGACAGGAGCTGCTGGAGCCAAAGCTAGGAACCATGGGAGCTGTCAGGCTCATTTCCCCGTGACACCTCCAGGCTCACACACACACACACACACACACACACACACACTTGTGATGACATTGTATTGGCTTAAATTCATTCCCTTGAGCCGTATCCTTACCAAAACCGTTATACTATACTATACTACTCCAAACTTTACTCTAAACTCAACTCAACGCCAAACCTGCTACAGCTTTAATCTTAAACCTGCATTATAAGAAACCTTAAACTCAACCTAACTGTAACTGAAGCCTCCGTCTTTAAAATAACGTGTCCTAATAAGGTGTGAGAAAGAGTCATAACAAGCGACCAGCTGCCCAGGCTTTCTATTCTTGTGTAGAACCCACAATAGAAACAGCAGAGATGGCATAACAACTTACACAGTTTCTAGATAAACACTGCAAAAGCACACACTCACTCCTTACATATGTACAATGACTTGATATGCAAAGAAATAGAGTAATAATTTAAAAAAAAACTAACTAATAAGAGGAACAAATAAAGGAATTTATATAGGAAAAAGGGAGAAGGACTCTGTTTTTTGCTCTGTCCAGTATTCTGATGTATTGGCAGATCCAAGGCACTTCATGTCAAGAATCAAGCTTACTCTTGATTATATTAATGCACTAATGTTGCACTTTGTTAGAATTAAACATAATAAACCATGCAATCACAGCATCAGGGCATGTCAGGTGTGATTCATAAAAGGTAATATTGTTTTCAGATCCACAGCCCTGTGCTACAGTTTGTCAGAGGATGGACCATTATTCTCTTTCAGTGATGCAAACCAGTCCACCACCTGAAACCTATGTCCGAATGTCTTAAACTGGAACTAAATCTGCCTTGATTGGTCGAAAGTTAGCTCTCTAATCTAACCACACTTCATCTACACATGCCACATGCCTGCAGCTGTTTCCCAGTAAAAGACTTCCAATGGCACCAGTGCCTCATGCAACTACCCAATTTCCAGCTTTGGTCCCATTTGCAAATGATAAATGATCCTGGCTCACAGATTTATAGATTGGGCATACCGTTGATGAGTGTTTGTCCTTGACTCCAGATATATATATATATATATATATATATATATATGATATAGTGACAGTTGTGAAACTCTGTTTAACATTAATGTTAAACATTAATGTTAAACAGAGTGTGTGTTTGTGTTAACATTAATGTTAGACAGCGTGTTTGTTTTGGCATTGCTAATTAATGCATCCATCTCCTCCCCTCTCGCTTAAATACACAGGCAGAGTAAAATACTTGTTGGCATTTATTGAGTGCTTTGAGATGAATCAATTTGGTGCAGTAATGTAACTAAAGTCCCCAGATCAGTCGTGTGGACATGTTTTTATGTAATGCCTTTACTTGCACTGCCTTATTGGTTTCACTGGAGTATAAAAGAGACGTTCCTAACATCCTGGTGTATGGACCTCCATCAGACACCCCCAGAAAAGTATTTTCAACTGAAGCTCCTTCAGCTGCGTTGCACAGTATATCTCATGTTGGGGGAAAAAAGTAAATTCTAGATCAAGTTTATAGTTGTTTTAATTTTTAAACTATGATGCTGTATCCCCGCGACCCTTTACGCAGGACAAGTGGTTGACGATGGATGGATCGAAGATGCTGTATTTTACCATTAAATTTATAATTACATATGGGTGTCCTCCAGGTGCTCTGGTTTCCACACTCAGTCCAAACACATACTATTTCGATAAATCAGCCATAGATGTATGAGTCAATCCTGTAATAAACTTGTCCAGGGTGTAGCCCGCCTCTCGCTTATTGTGAGCTGGGATTGGGTCTAGCCTCCTGCATCCCTGCACAGAATAAACGAGTATGGAAAATGGATGGATACAATTTATACTACAGTAAATGATTAAGTAATGTGCCACTTTGTAAAAGTTGTTTCAATTTCATTCCATGCAGGGAAACATTTTTCTTTGTATAAACTGACAAACGCTTGGATCAGCCCTAAATGTGTACACAATGCTGGCTATTTAAATGTCTTCAAAAGTTGGTGTTTATGTGTTGGCTCAACAATGCATTAAATTAAGATGTGTGTGTGACACGGGATGACACTTTGGGCAGGGCAGTTCATGTGTGGATGTGACTTCCACAAGTATCAATGCTGAGTCTGAGTTTAAGATGCACATTTTCAAGTATACAGTAGCTTTAGAGAAGTAAGTGGAGGACGGTTAGGAAGTTCTGAAAGAACTGTTCTTCACTGTATATTTGAATTTGAGGTTATCTTTCAAATGATAACCTCAATGCTCAAATCCAGAGAGTCTCACGGATTTGATTATATACTGTAGGTTTAATTTTTAATAAGGTTATATTCTGAGAAATAAAATGTATTCCTTCAGTTTTGTATAGCCAGATGCACAAGTCAGAGATGTAACAAATTCAGAACACTTTATCTTTGCAATTAAGAACATAGCACTTTAACTGTTATTTAATTCATTTAAAGCAATATTATGTAAGAATTAGTATTTTTTGCAACTTGGCGCCCTACAGTTTTGGAGTGCAATTCACTTTTACACCACTAAAGTAACTGCTAACCGCTGCTAACTGTAGCTACTGTTAGCTAGTTAGCTCAGTTAGCCAGCTGTCCTATTAGCTGACTATACCTGGACTGGGAACTCAGAGCACAGGGGTCAGGAGCATAGGTTGGGAGTCAGCTGCATGGTTAACTGAGCTAACGACAGCCACAGTTAGCAGCAGTTAGCAGTTATTTTAGCAACAAGCTAAGCCATCTGTCTATCACGAAACTCTGTTAATCACCAAGATATTTCCTCCATAAATTAGTTTCCAGTTTCTCTATGTAAGCCATAGTTGACCTCTCTCTCCTCTCAAACTGACCTTTGCTTTTTTATAATCATGGAAAGATTTCTTTGCTCATCTTTCATTCTGATGATTCAGCTGGAAGACTTTCCTGGCATACAGCCTTTGCCAGTCACTATTTATGCAGAAAATTAATGGGAGCAAGCACCAAATTCAGTTCAGCATTTCAGAAATAATTACATACTTATTTGCACTTCAACTGGAGAATGAGGGGGTTTTTTTGCTAGGAATGTGCACATCTCCCATTTGTTATGGCTCAATTAAAATTTATTTCTACAGATGCTTATTTGAATGTAACACAGTTAATTATCTTTTTCATTCAAACAAATGATCAATTACCTAAAGCTATCCTCCAAATGTAAACATATGTATCAAAACTTTGAGTATGTTTATTGTACCTTTAACTGAATACTCTACATACAACTTAACTCGGAGACAATAAATGTGATAAGTCAGTAAATTACCAATGTTTTGCTGAAGCACATGTGACCATTTTGTAGATACACAAACAAACAAACAAATGCAAAAGCATGCAAACACACTATTACAATGGTTCCTGTGCTTTCCCTTTGCTTTCACTTTATCTCCCTCTTACCCCGCTGTCTCTTTTCTCTCTCCGTCTCTCTCGCTCTCTGAATATTTTAGTATTGATGAGCCCATTACTGATGATAACACAGTGCAACATCAGCATCCTTTCTCCCTCTTTCTCTCTCACACACACACACACACACACACACACACACACACACACACACACACACGGAGTCAGGTTACAACTCTGCTGCTGCTGTGTACTTCTGTGCATTTCTATGTTTGAGTGTGTGTGTGTGTGTTTAGCAGGAGGCTTGGGGATCTGACTTCCTGGCGTCAATCCAGTAAATTGCAATATTTTTCAGGCTGAAGACCGTTCACATGCACAACCACTGGCACACAAATACACATACGCAAATACAGATTACAGGGGCCATGCCTGTTGGCTGCTAAAATGATGCAAGATGAAAACAGCAGATAAACAAAGTGCATTTGTGGGGAATGCAGCCGACAGGGTTGTTCAATCAAAAACTGCCATTGGAAGCAGAAGTTAATGTGCTTACTATATAGGTACCTGTCTAATGTACAGGTGTTTGTCATATAATTACAATATCATCAAAAAGTTGATTTATTTCAGTAATTCCATTCAAAAAGTGAAACTTGTATAATGTATACATTCATTCCACACAGACTGATATATTTCAAGTGTTCATTCCTTTTAATTTGGATGATTATAACTTACAATTACTGAAAACCCCAAAATCAGTATCTCGGAAAATTAGAATATTGTGAAAAGGTTCAATATTGAAGACACCTGGTGCCACACTCTAATCAGCTAATTAACTCAAAACACCTGCAAAGGCCTTTAAATGGTCTCTCAGTCTAGTTCTGTAGGCTACACAATCATGGGGAAGACGACCAAAAGACGACCATTGAGACTTTGCACAAGGAGGGCAAGACACACAAAAGGTCATTGCTAAAGAGGCTGGCTGTTCACAGAGTTCTGTGTCCAAGCACATTAATAGAGAGGCGAAGGGAAGGAAAAGATGTGGTAGAAAAGAGTGTACAAGCAATAGGGATAAACGCACCCTGGAGAGGATTGTGAAACAAAACCCATTCAAAAATGTGGGGGAGATTCACAAAGAGTGGACTGCAGCTGGAGTCAGTGCTTCAAGAACCACCACGCACAGACGTATGCAAGACATGGGTTTCAGCTGTCGCATTCCTTGTGTCAAGCAACTCTTGAACAAGACACAGAGTCAGAAGCGTCTCGCCTGGGATAAAGACAAAAAGGACTGCTGCTGAGTGGTCCAAAGTTATGTTCTCTGATGAAAGTAAATTTAGCATTTCCTTTGGAAATCAAGGTCCCAGAGTCTGGAGGAAGAGAGGAGAGGCACAGAATCCACGTTGCTTGAAGTCCAGTGTAAAGTTTCCACAGTCAGTCATGGTTTGGGGTGCCATGTCATCTGCTGGTGTTGGTCCACTGTGTTTTCTGAGGTCCAAGGTCAACGCAGCTGTCTGAAAATCTATGGGGTATTGTGAAGAGGAAGATGCGATACGCCAAACCCAACAATGCAGAAGAGCTGAAGGCCACTATCAGAGCAACCTGGGCTCTCATAACACCTGAGCAGTGCCACAGACAACTAACTATTTATAAACCAACTAAATATTGAGTGCTGTACATGCTCATACTTTTCATGTTCATACTTTTCAGTTGGCCAACATTTCTAAAAATCCTTTTTTTGTATTGGTCTTAAGTAATATTCTAATTTTCAGAGATACTGAATTTGGGATTTTCATTAGTTGCCAGTTTTAATCATCACAATTAAATGAAATAAACATTTGAAATATATCAGTCTGTGTGTAATGAATGAATATAATATAAGTTAGTTAAGTATAAGATAAGTTTCACTTGTTGAATGGAATTACTGAAATAAATAAACTTTTTGATGATATTCTAATTATATGACCAGCACGTGTATATAACAGCATGTGTGTTGAGAGATGTTTATTTCTGTATTTTGCGTTGTCTTTGTGAAGCTGCAGAATGGACAGAGTCCAAAACAAATTTCCCTTTGAGGACAATAAAGTATATCTTATCATGAATATGAACGTGTCCTCCTAAAAAGGCAGTATAAAAACACACACTCTCACACACACACACACACACACACACACACACACACCCCACAACATAAAAGACAGCATCAAATATTACAAACAAGGTGTGAGTGGAGATTTCAGCTTAGACAGAAATGTATGCAATTGCTTAAACTGTAGAGATTGGTCAATAACTCTGATGATGAATAACTGACTCTTAAAGCTTCAATCCAGGGAACCAAGACTCTAGAAAACTAAAAATAATGTGGATGTTCCTTTCACTCTTTTTATGAGCCTAAATGGTTTTATTTTATCACAATGCTCAATCACACAAGGGGACATATCCCATGGGTCCAGGCATGACATCTGCTCTTGTGTATTTTGTGACAGCATCACACTTCACGACCTGAGTCTAATTCAAACTGACTCCAGCTTGAGGGAAGCAGGTGAGACCAGGTACTGAAACTAATTATTCCTCCACTCAGCTGTAGTTATTTTCTCCTAGACTGCCAAACAAATGCCCAATGTAAGAAGCTAAGCCTTTTCTGACAAGCACTGGTGAAGTGAATAAAAGCCATTGAATGAACAATGAAGTTAAACCAATAAGGCAGCAGAAGATAAAGAGAATTAGATGAGGACTTTTTTCAACTTTGAGACAAAAAGGGGTTGACACTTTATATGAGGAAGTTGTTTTGGGGTAAACAGTGTATAAAGGCATCACAGTGTTATTACCCACAAATTATGCTATTCAGCTTTGAGAGAGGGGGAGGGAACTAACGGTATTTTTAAAAAAACACAGTATAGGCATAAAGACATGTCCCGAGGGGAAGCTCTCACCACCATACAGTTGTTGTCTCATCCATACGTTTTGATCACTCAGCTCCATCAGCAGCACATGTGTCACTTAGTTTGAGCGCAGACGTTGTGTGTTTAAATGGCAAACTTTAATTTCAAACACAAGAAACCCAGTTCAATATCAGGAGGGCTATACTTTATTAACTTACAGTTAGCTAAACACAGACTGACATTTAAAAGGTCAGTTTTTGCCGCTGAGAAACGTCGTGGCAAAACATACACAAAGACTAAAACAGCCATAACAATGACCAGAGTTTAATGATAACCTCTCTGAAAGGTCCTCAACACATAACAAACACCATACACTTTGGGTTTCAACACTGGGCTGCTTTATTGCATTTTAACAATCGTGTCACCAAAATGCCTCATGGTTAAGAATGAAATTTAACTCTAAAAAACAGCCTTGTTTTAAACTCTGTGATTATGCATTTGTAGGGGTTTCATAGGAGAAAAATGCATAGTCGATCTAAAAAAAAAATCTTAAAAATCCCCAAATCTGCTGAAAGAAGAATTATCACTGTCTAATAAGCCACTCTTTATATACTGTTAGACATTTCTGTAATTTCTACAGTTATTAACCACATAACACCCAGTATAATACAGTATATCCTCTTTCCAGTAAATAACTGTAATTTCCATTGCATTATGGGAATTTTAGGTGTCATCAGACACCATATACAGCGGTTTACTGTAATTAAAAAATCTGATGTATCAAATTTTAAAATTACAGTAAACTACTGTATATGGTTACAGTAACATACATGTTACTGTATTTTCCCTAACTGCCGTTTTGGCACAGATGCATCAGTATTTTTATCTTTCATTCACCACTGCCAGGGTGGAAGCTCAGGTACACACAACTAAGACAACACCAGTGGAAGTTAACCTGTGGTGAAGAAAGAGAGCTACCGACGAAAACCCCAAGGTAAAAACAAAACAAAAAAAATTTATTCAAAAGTATGTTACTTGAAAATAAGATAGTTATTGTCTGTGCACTCAAACTCAAAGTGAACAGACTTGATGTTTAATTTTACAGAAGACTCTTTGAGTTTTAAAATCAAATGTATTATGTCAAGAGCAATGTTTAGCTCACATCAATAATAGGCTAGCTAATGTAAGGACTAACTGTAAGTTGTAAGTCAGTTCGGTTAATTGCATTATTGTAAACTGAGTGATAGCTAGGCACATTTCTATTTTTAGCATTCATTTGTTGTACATTTCATATGTTAGTTTATAACTAACATAGGCCTATTCTAAATATGCAGTTCATCTTACAACTAACATAAAAGTCGATATGTTACATGTTCATGTTTTATTGTAGTGTGACACCATAGAATATAAAACAAATTAAAATATCGCATTATCCTCAAGTTGTAAAAATTAACGTAGTAAGTAGTTTTCCTTACATTAGTTGCAGTGGCTCAGTTTCTAGGCAAAAGCCACAGAAAAATTACAAATTTTTGCAGTAAATACTAACTTTACATAAGAATGGAAAATATTTGTTGTTGTAAAAGAAATTTTCTCTTCCCTAAAGATTCTTCATGAGGATAAACCCAGGTGATGGAACCAAATGCACCGCAAAAACTGGAGTGAGTCATAGGACAGGAGAAATAGTGAAGAGGAAGATGAAGTCATCAACAACAGAGTGTCATCCTTTGTCCACCAGCTAACAGAGTTTGAGTGGAAGTACTTGGATTAGGTGAGACACTTTTTTCAACAGGATATGTACACTATACACAGTACAGTTGCCAGTTTATTAGGGACACTTAACTGCCCTTGCAATTAATTCTACTTTCACAAAGGCTACAATATTCTGTTTTTATTGATTTTAGAGTTTTAGAGGAAAGCTGATTCCACTGTATGATCATCATACAGTGTCATCTTTTGCAAGTATCATCTTTTGCAAGATGTGATATTGATATATTTTATCAACTCTATCAGTGTAAAAACTTACTTTATGACCAAAATTCTTTACCTACAGGGGAGCCTTCCATCCCTGAACAAGCTTTGAACAACAGACTTCCTGCCAGAAAAGGAGCGGATTGCAGGTCGGTTTCGATAACCAAATGTGAAGCGGTGAAAGCGTGTGGTTTGTATTGAGTTACATGATTGGTACAGCCCTGAGAATATTTCTTTTTATATGTACTTAAAGAGTTAGTCATTTGACATGGATATTTCACTCATATTCAGACAATGTTTAGTATTTTGTACCAAAAAAAAATCGCAGTATCTATTGTTACTGTTATTTCCTATGTTAATTTTGTTAATGATTATTTGTAAAAAAGCAGATGAGTATTTTCTTTGTGTTCTTCTGTTGTTGGTAAATATACAGTTCTGTATATACAGTTCTGTACTGTTCCGTCCAGATACTTTGTTCTGCACAGTACTTTCTGCATTGTGTTTTGACAGTAACATTGAATGCACTTATAATTGAGGTAAGGTTTATACATGTAATTTAATTTCTTTTATGTTATTTTAAATGAATTTCTGAAAATAACATTTCTTGTAAAGTGCATTAAGTATGACAAATGTTTAAATAAAGAATTTGAAATTTAATAATTACTGTGTCTGTCTGGGTTAAATCATTAGTACTTGTGTAGGTTTACAAAATAATGCATGCATGAATGAATAAATAATATATAAATCTAAAAAAAAATACTGGGATTACAGTAGTGTAACTGTAGTTTTTTTTACAGCAACAGTACTGTATTCTGAATTACATAATTACAGTAACATATTTGCTACTGTAAAAGTGAAAAACGGTTATAGTACTGTAAATCTGAATTACAGTAACTTACTGGCAACAGTGTTGCCAGTAAGTTACTAGAAAGTTACTGTAAAAACCATTTATTTTTTAATGCTTAAAAAAGCAGTCCAAAATGTTGGTACTTAATAAATGCATAATATGTTGATAATAAATTGATTTTGGTCCAGTTCCTGTGTAGCCCATTTTATAAGAGCAGGGGTTTTCAAAATCTGAGACTGTGGGCCCCCCCTCAGACAAAGCTTGGAAGGCACCCCTCCCTTAGTTTAGGCTACTTGGTTAGTTTTGCTCAAATAGTGGGATCATGATTACGTTATATATGATCACATAGACAGACAGATATGGCTGTTTGACAGCACAGACAACACCAAATACGTAATAAATTGTAATTTATCTGGGAATGTGGAAATGTTTATCAGAACTATCTCTTTAACCAGATCACACAAATTTAGACTATTCTATCTCTTTTTGATAATTAATGTAATAACTAATGTAAACTTTTTCACTAAGCCTCCCAATAAACTGTTAGTCCCCCTTAGTAGGCCTGCCTCCCACTTTGAAAACCTCTACTATAAAGTAAATCAAAGACGTTTTTCCACAACCTGGCAACCCAAAAGATGTTTATAACTTTTCTACAAAGCATTAGTAGCCTAAATTATTTTTCAACCATTAATAAAGCTATTAGTTATAGCTTATAAATAATTTATAAAAGGGTGCCATGTTAGAAAGTGGTGGGCCTACCATACAAGATTTTGGCTGGACAGTGAGGCTACACCAGATCAGGATGAGGTGGTTTGCTCAAAGTCGGCCCTTTAAAAAAGCATTTTAACATGACGATTATGGTGGACTGAACTGAATTAGGAGGGCTATCAAATGTAGTATCTGTCCCAATAGGGATATTACAGGAAGAGTAGCCTATCATAGTAGTGTTATACCCAGGAAGATACAAAGGCACGATAAGGTCACTAAACTCTCTGTAGATCAGCGTAGACACACTATGAGAACATTTTAGTGATAGTGCAGCGTAAAGAAGCTACAGGGGCTTTGCCCACACCGGTTTACAGGCTACTGACGGTCACCTGCGCGACTCACATAGGGTCTTCACTGCCACTGTCAGAGGGATTAATGACACCCAGCAGGTCAGACTCACTCTACTACACCACCACTGTATTTGGCTCAATGCTGGGCGCCATGTGTCTCTACATAGCCTTGGCTACGTTCAGTTTGTGCGTAGACGTGCCAAGAAGTGTCAAGGTAAAAAAAAAATAAAAAATAAAAACACACACAGTAGACCCAGTATACATAGTTATAAGGCACACACTTACATCTCGGAGGACGGCGGTTGGCTACGGCAGAGGAGCGCGTGTCCGCACGCTTGTCCCATCGCGCATCCTGCCTCGCGCCTCTCCGGTTGACCCAAACAGCTGCAGTCAGGAGGACCTGGCGGGTGAGGGGAGGAAAAGAGGTGAGATGGAGCTGCCTGTGTGCTGGGAAAGGGGACGAAGGAGGATAGACGCTGGATATATAGATGGTTGGGTGTGTGCTGCTCTCTCTTTCTCTCCCCTCTCTCTCCGCTGCTGTCTCCTCTCGAGCTCAGACAGCGCGCGGGGATTGGTCGGGACCCGGTAACTGATACTCGAGCTGTGGTGAGCGGGGATATAACGAAGAGAGGAAGGGAGGGAGGAAGAGAGAGATGGAGAGAGAGAGAACTCAGTCGGTATTTGGACACATCAACAGTCAAACACGAGTCAGTCAAACCGGAGCGCAGGCACGTCACTCCTCCGCGTGAGCTGAAAAAACAATATACCTCAGGTTATTCCTGCTCTTCCATGAGCGAATTCATCCGTGGAAATGAGAGTTGTGGTGTTGTGGAAATTCAACTTTTTCACAGTGTTTCTTCACACCTCGCCCCAACTATCACCACACACAGCTCCTCTTCCTGCACCCAGAATCCTGCTTCAGGATAGGACTTGCTCCTCTCCCTTCTTCCCAAACAGATGAGAGGTTTCATTATAAACCACATGTTGCACTCCACTCCGGTGTGTCTATCACGGGATGCAGATCTCAAGGGCCAGCACAGATCTTCTGCCTTATATGGGCTTTCCAGTATGCACAAGGAAGCAGCAGGGACTCACTACATAGTGAAACAAGAGCCTTTGAAATGTTTGTTGACATTCAAAGCCTTTAAATATACTTAAGGAGGCTTCAGATTTCTGGTGTTGTACATTCAAGACCCACTGAGGAGTTTTGGAGAATATATTTGCATAAGACTAATCAGCATTTTATGTAAACAAATATTAATCAGCATCTGAAGATATTAACTTTATGTAGCCTACAGCCATGGTCCACCTACACAGGTGTTTCCAATTATTCTGCCTGATTAGACCTCAAGGCATTGTGAGCATGCATGCTGTGATTGATTGACATCTACCTCACTCTCCTAACACGTTTTTTTTGCCTCTGTTCATCATCATCATCATCATCATCTCTATCATTATTATTAGTTAATGAGTTTGGTGACTGCAGGAAATTTCTACCATAGTTCCACCCAACTCCAACCTGAGCCGACTAATCAGCCTATCAGCCATAACTGCAAACACCTGTGTGAATGTGCAGACCCTCTGTCTCATTTGGACCATGTAGTACCTTAGTAGAGGAGAGATTTGGGTTATAGATTGTATCTTATGTTCCTTTCACCTTTTGACACCGTAATAAATCTCAGTGACTCTACACTGTGTTCTCTACACAGCTTCTCTGTTACAAGGATCAAAATTTGGCTTCAAATGGACAACAAAAGTCTTTTACTTGAATAAAATAGTGTAAAACTGAAGCCTAATTGGCCTGGCCCCAATTAGAGAAAATAGTCACATTTGAAGTCAAACATTAGGTGTAACTAACATTAATAATGTGCCCATTCCATACTGTGTTTCAGTAAGCCATACTGGTGAGCCCTAACAGCAGGACCATGGAACTGGCACACCTAAATGAAACAATGCCCTTATAAATGTTATGAATTACAGCTGAGCTTTTTCTGCTATTTTTTTGCTACAACACACTGAACAAATGTTGCACTGCACAGCAACTTAAAGTGTAGTATAGGGAATGTGAAGGTACGCCACACAGTGTTGCATTATGGGACGTGGTAGCCATGTTTACAGGCACAGTCTCTGTTTACCTTTTTGCTGGCTGTTGCTATGGCAGTTCTTGATCGAGCAGCACTGACCAACCATATCGAAGTTTAATAAAATCTCAACAGAAAATCCAAACACAGCCTCCAACACACAAATTCAAGTACAGCAGGATAGGGCGCAATCCTGTAAATATGGCGGCGGACCCATAATGAAACATGGCGTGACGTCACCTTCATATTCCCTATAACCTACCTGTAACAACAACAACTGGTACAGTATTTAGGCTGCGATATGCTTTATTTCTTGTAATTTAGTCTTTAAATTCTGGATGCATTTTTGGGGGTATGCTTCCACACTGGGATTATGTTACAGGTCCTTCATTTGATGAACTGTGTCTTTTGTGTGACAGATTTGTACAGGCCTGCTTTGGCTGTATTTAGATACCAGAAAGTGCGTGTATTTATAATTTGTGGCATGTGGATGATCTCCATATCACTGTCTAAACAGATACAATCTGATTTAAGCCAGACTATCTCACTGTAATGAAGGAAGACCAGAAGGAGTCCAAAAATCAGATCCGTTGTGCCTGTGTAAATATATCCCAGTATCTCTGTCTGTCATTTTCAATATACCTTCTGTGACCCAACCCTCAGGGGGGTCTGTGGAGAAGTTTTATAGAAACTTAACAGCTAATCTGACCTTTTAAAAGCTTTTTTAAACAAAAATCCAAGAAGAGTCCTTCACTGCTTCTGTCTCCCTCTCTGTCTCTGCATGGGTCTACAGGATTACATGATGGATAGCTGTAGGTGAATGTAAGCCGTTTCCTGCTGAAGCTTTAAGTTGATCCTTTCTTATTTACCTCCATGCCTCCTCTGCTGCCATCTATCTCTTCTCCATTTTTCTTTTTTATTGTGCCTGACTACACCAAAGTGAACATTTGGTTAATATAAGAAACTTCCATTGAAATACACCAATGGAACCAGCCACTATTTATTTTTAAACTTTTTCAGCTCACCGTCTTTAGTGGTTTTCTAAAGAAAAGCCTAATGTCAAAATTTGTTTGACATCAAACACAGGTGGTGGCCATAGCGCAAATTTTGGGGGTCTCGCTAGAGCAGATACTAGTTTTGTCGAGACTGCCTATTTCTCACAAGAGTTTAAAGTTTCAGTGTGTATGTTTTAGTGCCATCTAGTGGTGAAGGTTTTGAATTGCAAAAAATGGCTCAGTGTGCATTCACTTGCTCCTTGGACGAAATAAGTACTTAAATAAATGTGTTAATCCTAAATGCAATTGTAAATTCAGCAGTAAAAAACATAACTTTGTACTTTTTCTCCATGAGATTGTACATTATATCAATTTAATTTCTAAATCCAACAACAAAAAGGTTGTGAAAACTGTCAATATATTGTCCTCTTTTAATATCTTTATATAATATAGACTACCCCTGGCAAAGTTTGTATCCTGTTCTATATACTTCTTTATGTCCCATGTACACTTTATTCCTCTATAACTATACTTTGTAGTCTCAACAGATCTAGTTCTATAAGCACAGGCGGTCGGATGCTGATGCAGTAGGGACACTGCTATTTATACGTCACGCATGTATCGGTAGCAACGTCTTATTGGTCTGCTATGTGCACAATATAAATTTCAGTGGGCAAGTACGTGCGTGTGATTGGAGGAGGTAGTACCAATAGAGTCCAGTAGAGGGCGGAGCCTGTGTGAGATAGAACTAGGGTTACCATATTGTAACCTTCGTTTCAGTTCTAGCCATTACCCAACAAGCTGTGATTCATTCTCCTTTAAACCCAGATTTGGAACATCAGTGCGTTCTCATTAAAATGCATTCGAGGTTCACTGTTTGCCTGGAAATTAATGTTAATTAGTGCCAGTTTTGATGCACATAAGAGCTATTGATACTTCCTGAATATTAGGGGAGTTACTTGTATAAGTGTATTGTGATTACGCCCCCGAGTTCTTTATGTATCTTGATGCATAGTTGCTAGATAGTGCTCAAACATTACATACAACGCCTTTAAAAAGGAAAGTTAGGACCCAAGATAATGTTTATCTGTTGTTTACGTTGCAGTGAACCGCCAGCCAGAGGCATGCAGCACCTGATTTTGTTGTGTTAATGTTTGTGTCTGAGAAGACCTGCAATTTTAATAGAGGCATCTTAGGTCACCCAGCAGGAGCTGTCAATTATAAGGTAGGGCAAGACAGACAAAGAAGCATGGAAGGTGAGAAGACTGAGAACAAGATTGTGACAAAGGACGCAAGAGGTGTAAGTGAAAATGAAGGAAAAGGGTCAGGAAAGAAGACCTGCAGGTGAATGAGGAAGACATGCTAACATGCTCACAATGCCAAAGTTAACATGCTGCTGTTTAGCAGGTATAATGTTTACTATTTTCAATGTCTTGTGTAGTGTAGCATATTAGTATGCAGGTACAGCTAAGGCTAATGGGAAAGTTTTGTGGGTATTTGGTCATAAAGTATTTGGCAAATCAAAATTTTGACCGGATAATGGCTCCAGATCATAAGATAATTAGGATATATCCTCTGGCCATGAATGTATGTGGAAAATTTTGTGGCAATTCATCCAATAGCTGTTGAGATATTTCAGTCTGGACTAACCGACAGACCACCATTACCATCTGTGGAGCCACATAAGTCTAGCTAAAAATAGTGTAGTTTTAATTTCTTCAGAGGGACTTTTAATTTACGGTAGAATATATTATTTTATTTGTTTCAATTAAACCTCTATCTAAACTGTATCACAAACTAGAAATGTTACCTTTGTTTTGCATCAACAATGGTAATTAGTGTAAGAAACTCAGTTAACAAGCCCAATAAGCATTTAAGGTTGCAATTATCTAAAAAAAAAAACCTTCAAAATCCTAAAGAAGGTGGGATTAAAATTTGCTAGATCTTTCACACATCACCCTTTGGACAGAGGAATATCACACTCAGACACTAACACACTAACACACAAAAAATACCAATGTTAAAGAAGTCCCAGTACGGAGAGGGATAGTAAAGGGAAGCAGCTGTAAGGTGACAGCAGTGTCTGACCAGTGCTCTGCAATAAAGTGCAGTGAAGCTTATTTTTAAGGGGGGAGGGGGGGGGTTCCTGTTATTCCTGTCTGTAGTTACTCAAACACACCAAGCAGTGCTGCTGCTGTACATAAGAGGGACTGTTGAGCGAAGCAACCAGCCACAGCTCTGTTCATTTTAAACTCTTTTAATATGTGATTGAAACTGAAGCGATCCTTTAATGTGACCCTGAAGAGTCTTCCCCTCATTAAAAACTGATTGTTTGTTACATAAGACTAAAATGAAATACATTTCATCCCCACCCCACCACTCAAGCTCAGATCAATTGTGTTGAAAGCGCTAAGCAGTAAAAAAAAATTTATTATGTTTTAATCTGGCAATAAAAAAAACCCGGACAGTGTGAGATGTGCTTCAGTTTACGGCTCTGCAGAATCAATATCACTACCGGACTCAATGCTTGTCTTGAGGCAAGGTGTAATCAAGGTCTGTGGATCAGATAAGATAACAGCAAGACAAGACATCTCCCCTGACATCAATATAAAAGTTTAGTGACCGTGAAGCTAAAATCCTCTTGTTGTGATTCAACAAAGCTGTGCAGCGAAATGAAACTGTGTCACACTTGAGTTGAGTTCCCCAGAGTGTTGGTCCCATATCAGCTCCTTGAGTTGATTACATCAGAACCTGATTAGACCTTCTGTCCTCAACCTGGAGTGTTTACTGACATTTATGGGCAGCCAGATCTACCAATCGTTAATGCTTCCTGGAATTTTGAAGTGCCAACAGAATGGACGCTTAATTATTTATGATCCTTTCTGTGCACGTGGCCTGATTGGTAAATAGCGCTCTGTTTGTCATGTTTGTGCAAGCAGGGTAACCAGTAACAAGAAGAAGAGGCTGCTGTCAGTGCACCCTGACCAAGTGTTGGGAGATCTAAATAATCAATGAAGTTATGCTGCTGCTTACACTGTGCATAAATGCACACAGCGTCTCTCTATATGGGGAGAGATTAATCCTATTTCACCCATCCGCAACCCACCAGCTATTAATCAGAATGTTAATTTTTATGACAAAGATCCACCCGATCCACGGATATAACTGTGATCTGCACATCACCAGAACTAATCTATCTAAATAATGCGTCCATTAAATAGCAGTGAACGTCACTCAAAAGTAACACAAAAGTAGTGTAAAGCATTACAACTCAGAGACAGTATTGTAATATAACTCATTACTAATTACTCTCAAATAACAGTAACTAGTAATCTATAATGGACATACATTTTGGAAGTAACTTGTCCAACATCGAGGCTGATATAAATTTTTTTTTGGACACTGTGCTGCATTCACATGGATTCAGGCATTAGACGGACAACAAATTCGGGACTGCACAGGAAAAACGAACAGTCCAACAGAATGGCAGGACTACAAAAGGAAATATGCATAATGTAGTGTTTCTATGGTAATGTCAGCTACACAAAGTTAATAGCTAGCCGGATAGCTCGCTAAGCTAATATAGCACAACACACTTTTCGTGTTACCTACCGAGTTTCCATCCAGCTCCGCTTGTCTTATAATATCTCGTTAGGATTTCAAGCTCTAAACATATAATTTCGGGTGTTGTTGCACCAAAATAATTAGCTTCTTGTTGTCCAGTACATGTTTTCTCTTTATGTCAGGGAGCTAGGTAAGATCCAGTTGCAAATTCGTTTGCAGAGGAAGGCATAAAGTTTAAATATTTAATAACTTTGGACAGCAATACTGTCTATTGTAAATGGTATTCTCTGCGACCTCACATCATTTTACCGTCCTGCTCTCTGGTTTGCCGTCTGCCTGAATCCACGTGAATGCAGCCTGCAGCAATGCAAATAGTCTCACTACTTCTTCTGTTATATTTCAAGCTGATTGGACACTTGGCGGAACTACTTCATGCATGTCACATTCTGATTAAATGCTTTGGGGAATGTAAACGCACGTCTTATCAGATCACTTTATTTAGCGTCCATGTAAACAGTTAAGTTGGAATCTCTACTCAGAATGATTTCGATCAGGTTGAAGAAATATTTGCTGTGTAACTGCTGCAACTGAGAAAAGGTAACACACAGACTAAATGAGAGGAAGATAACGAGGCACAGGTGAAATCAGTCAGGTCGGGCATAATCACACCTGCAGGAACACACACAAACGCAGGAAATGAAGTTAACCAAGAAACACGAGCAGAAGTGAGTTTTTCAAAATAAAACAAGAAATAACTTAACAAAACCCCAACCACCAACACGGTTGAGCTATAATCTCTGTCATTATGCTATGTACCATCAAGCTGTGATACAAAGACAGTGTTTTGAGACATTGCCGTGAGCTACATTGCCTGCAGCAGACATATGGAGTGACAATATGGTTGTAAATAACGTATCAGGGTATAAGGACAAAAAGGATCTGTTAGTGATATGTAAATGTCCCGTCCCCTCACCTTACCTGCCTTACATGGAAATATCTGCTCTAGGTTGGAGCAGGTTCATATCACACACTGTGGTTCAACCTGTGCAAGGCTGGCATAGCTGTGGATGTTTTTTTTTCTGTATGTGTTTATCGCTTGTATCACTTTGCCTTGCTCGACTCTGTCCACTTCATTTTCTCAACAAACACACACAGGCATCTCCCTCCCGATGTCCTTGATAGTGTTAGTGCTTGACTTTGGCACGGAAAACAATGCTACCGAGCAAGCTGCACTACCTTGTCCAAACACCACAACCTCACACCTTCTCTCTTTTACTTCTTCTGCTCAATAGTTCTGCTCACATGGTGTCAGGTTGGTAATAAGCAACAAATAATAAGAGGCAGCAGCAGGAAAATAAACAGATTGTTAGGACATGTCAAGTAAGGAGGAATATAAAAAAACAAGTGATATCTTACAGCTGTGCAAATAATACTTGTCCTCTCTTAGCAGCAAAGCCACAAATAGTGTGACATTACTATTTTGTGCAGGGAGTATATGTTATGGAGTAGGCTGGGGCGGATGGATAGGCATACAAAGTGTTTGCATTTAACACTGGACACTTTGTCCTTCACTTTCTTGTATTTTAGCCACAAAGGCAATCCCAAGCTTAAACCATCTGTCTGGCCACCTGATGACTTTAGGTCTAATATTCACTCTCCTTTTAGCTCTGTTTTGGTCTGCACCGAAAACATCTGTCTCTTTAGCCGCTACATGTTCCACTACATTCTCTAGCTAGTCGCTGACTTCCTGTCTGTATGGGTTTATCATAACCTTTTCTCTGAAAAGGCATTTTCTGTAGGTACATCACTAAGAGCAACCCCTTTCACATACAAGTAGTCATGTGATCCAATGTTAATTTAAAAATATTTATTATAGTTGCTTAAACCACGTAGTTTCAGTTGCCTAAACCTAACCATATCTTAATATGTCATAAAGATGACAAACCAGAAACCTCTCATATGAGACCTTTGTGTAACAGACATAAGGGATGTTTTTGAAGGAACTGGTAAACCACCTGACGTAACGTTTAGGTGTGAGAAATTGTTGGAAATAAATTGACTACTACCAAATAAAATCAGTTCTTGCTGAGTTTAGATGTTTTTCAGACATTTCTCACTCCTCCTATCTATCCCTCCTTATCTTAATCCCCTCCTTCCTCTCTCTGTGCCCCCCTCCCTCTTACCCTCAGTCCTTCCTCCATCCATCCCTGCTGTGCTTGCTTTAATACCTCCCTGTAGCCCACAATCCCTGCTGCTTCTTTTCCTTTCCTTCCTGCTTTACTTCCTTCCTCCGTTCTTCCATCCTGCCATTCCCAACACACGTAAGCCTCTTCTCACAGCCATCCATACACATCATTAACTGGAAACTGCCATCTTGACTTGATCTTTGGCGGTTTTATTGCAGCAAGTTGTATTCCAGTGTTATCCTCAGCCCCGGGCTGTATTTTTCCCAAACTAATTAAATCCCTTCTCATAGTGTTCATCCTCCACATTTGGATTACCTTGCTCCAGTTCAGGGCCAGCTAGCTCAGGGCTTAAAGTACAGTTAGTCCACTTGAACGTGCCAGTCCAGATGGCTGAGCCACTCTGGTTCTACATTATATCATAGTTAAAGTTAATTTCATCAGATTCACTTCCTGTTTTAAAATAAGGGTTGTCTTTTGAAATACATTCATGTTTATGCTTGCAATCAGTCACATTAACGTGATAACTACAATGATTTTTTGGAGGGTGTTTCTGTTTAATTTGACAGTGACGGTAGAGAGAGACAGGAAATGCAGCGGAGAGAGAGGGGATGACATGCAGCAGCTAAGGACTCAGCCTTGATACGTGGTGCGCCCTCTACCAGGTGAGCTATAGGGGCGCCCCTGGTCTGCACATGTTTACTGTATGTTCTGTATGTGCATACAGCATTCCTGCATCTTCTGCATCTGCACTATGATCTATAACGGTGTTGACATTACACTGCCCCCTCTAACTATGCTGGAGAACATTTTACATTATATCAGCAGATAAAGAAAAAAATACACTGAGAGGAGTGATACTTGATGCGACATTATACAACTCCTTTCTGTGAACTATTTTCTGTGTGCATATTTTAATAATTTCAACAGCCAGGCTACTTTTGGTGCATAACTTATCAGGGTACCAGAAAGGACTTAAAAAGTTTAATTGCAAATCAAGCCTCAGAAATTAGTAAACTGAGCTAAATTTAAGCACAAAACAGGTCACTGGGACTGCAGAGCGTAACTGCTGAATGGTTGCTTTCTGTAGAATTGAGTTCCATGTTCTCAGTCTCACATTGTTATTTCAAACAACTCTAAGTGACTCCGAAGCAAACCCCACGTTCTATGCTAGTATGCTTGTATCATCTATATGATTATAGTCATTGTCATATAATATCTTTGGCAGGGAGGATTACAGTCACAGCATTAGGGTCACAGATTCATTAAATAGTGAGACGCTGAAGCTCCTACCTGGTCAGGACCATTAGTCACTCTGGATTAAAAAGTCCCTAAAATGTAAACTGTTGACTGACTGGTTTGTGTTGGAGCTGGAGACCTTAGGCAACATAAAATGATGCAATGTCATACAGCACTTCATTTGAAATGGAAAGTTTCCTGAGGCCATGTTGTGGAAAAATCAGCAACATTATTCAACAAAACCTGCAGTGTTTTGAGTTTTATGTCGGCACAAAGCCAGCTGACCACGGTAAGTCTTGTGCTGAGCCAGTTGCTGCCACAGTTTCTCATAATTTTCAGAGCGCATGAATTCTTCCTATTATTCTCCTCACTTGTGTCACATGAACAGCTTGAACACCAGTTTCTGTGCTCAGCCAGAGGCGCAGCACTGCATATTGTGCTGGGCCTTAACATATTATCAGTGAAATCTTTTGAACCCTGCAGGAGGGAACACAGCAGCGCAGCCATCACAAGGAGCACATAGTCTTTAAGCTTTAATTGTGCCTCTACATTGATCTCAATGGACTGAGCAGGTTTAGTGGATGGACGGCCCCTGAGAGTCATTCAAGAGCCTCGGATGGCTTTACTGACGCCTCAAAGACAGACAAAAAAATAGGACTTGAGAAATGACTTTGTTCTCCTACAAAAAAAGAGACCAGGCTTTTCTCATCACTTTGTCAGTGGTGTGTAAGTGTGTGTTTGTGTGTAATAGAGAGAAAGTATGAACTGTCTGAATGCTCTATCAGCTGGGAGTTATGGCCAGTCTGGCCTGTCATAATATCCTCTCTCGGAATGCATGCCCTCGGATTGTCATTCCCACTGAGTTTGTTTGTGTGTGTGTGTGTGTGTGTGCGTGCGTGTGTGTGTGTGTGTGTGTGTGTGTGCGTGCGTGTGTGTGTGCGCACGTGTGTGGGTGTGTTCATATCTGTGTGTGCATTTTAGAAGGAGACAGATGGCTGTGGGCTGACTTAGCAGCATGAATTAAAGGAAATCATATGAGACAGTTGTGCTTATCTTTCCATTAATGTACTTCAAAAGAGTGCCTGATACGGACGCCCACTTCCTCTCCATTCACACACACACATGCGGGTTTGATCCTCTTTTCACTGAATGTTTTTGATTGAGTATTTGATAACCTTGTCTCTATGCTCATTCATTCATTTGATATTAATGCTGATGACTGTCATGAAGCCAAATGAATGTGATTAGATTTCCAAAATCATGTTAACAAGTTAACAGTACTAATCATATTCTCCCCCTGTCACCATAACACACACCAAATTGATGGCACTTTTGAATGTGATTCCAGTTAAACCCTGTCAGTCATCAGCAACACACCTGCATTCCATCCACTGTTTAAATTAGGCTTAATAAGCAGTAAATGACTGGTGTATCTCCGTGTCAATCGACATGTCAACAATCATGTTCCTTCCTAAGAAAAAATAGCAATCATGCTTGATTGTAACCCCTACTTGTGTGTTATTACGGTGATCGATGATCGAACATGTGTGCATCACACTCCTGGATTCTACATGTATATATAATCTATCATATATTTTGATTGCAATTGTTCACATTAAATGTTGTTTCACTTAAAAATAGCCCTGGTGAAAATTTGGTAAATGTTATAAAATAATAAAGCGACTAATTCATGCTACAGTTACCACCCTTTCGCTTACTCACTGGTATGTAATTGTCCAGAAGTCATCATCCATTGCCTCTGTCATTGCCTGCTGCATGCATCTATGTTTTCTGCTCTGCAGCTACGTCAGCTGCAGCTTTTCTGGCCTGTTGGGTCATCTCTGCTGAGTCCACGCCAACCAAGCTTGGAAGGTCTTTGTCTTCAGTCAGCACCTCCTTTAGCTCTTTGGCTGCCACCATTATAAGCACCAACCGCCCTCTGGCCACAGAGTGGAGCAGCTGCTCCCATGATAGAGGTTTTGAACAGGGTCCATACAGGGTCCATGTCATTAAGTTTGCAGGGAGATGAAAGACGAAATTATTCTGGAGAGAGTCCTCTAGGTGTTTACAGCCATCCCTCAACACGATTGGGCCTGCTGGGCCTGTCAGGCAGGTTCCCAAAAACCTGACCCAATTCATCTATTGACAGCCCAGCAAGTTTCACATTCATGTCCAGAACTGCCAGTGTGACTCTTTCTGATGAAAAAAAGACATTTATTGAGCTTTGGCTCAGTCTGCCCTGGTAAAATGAACACACATGAATCAATGGCTAAAACAGAAATCCAACACATCCAACATTAACGCAAATCTATTATCCCTATGGGGAAATGTTCAAAGATTAATTCATCATTTTGAGAAATATACTTATCAGCTATCTTTCTAAGAGTTACATCAGAAGATCAACACCACTCTTGTGTCTGCACCTTAAAGGTGGGGTAAGCAGTTCCTGAGAAATTCTATTCCATGACAAATACTATCATATAGGGCGAACAACGACACAGCAAGTAATTAGCTAAGGTTAACTAATGTGTTAGCAAACTGTCGCCACAGTTGCTACTGCATAGCTAACGAGCAGATAGAGATGGTCCCAGAGCTAGCACACCAGCTTCATATGCTCCAGCATATTTGATTAGAATTGTTTAAGAAATTATGAAGCTATAACCTGGATGCAATTAGCTTAGCTTATCATTGAGACTGAAAGCAGGGAGAATCAGAGTAACTATTTCTTGGCAAAGAGCAGCCAGATGTATTGCCCCTGAAAAATGGGGAGAGAGTGATAGGATGAGGTTTCCTCGGTGAGAATTTTACTTTTTACATACCCAATTTTTCCCCCGAATACATCTTAAGTTAAACAATAAAGAAATATAGTAAAAAAAAAAAAAAAAAAGCTAAATAAATGACTTTCTAGCATCGTAATCATTTTAAAGGTTATGATTTCAGTCAATCCTAGTTATAGATTTTAACATTATTATAGATGAATTTAAAATTTAATAGTAATGGACTACGGTGTCAAAAAAAAATACATTCACTCATTCACTACTGGCTTTATAATAAACACTCTATAGTGACCACAATGGAACTAAAAAAAGTATTCACTACTTTTTATTTTCCATTGAGTTCCGTTTACGGGCACTATTCAGTGGATACATTTAAGGCTCTTTCATACCTACCTCATTTGGTCCGGACTTTAGGGCTTTTCAGTTTGATCCGAACCAAAATTACAGGAGTGGAGTTCAGGTGGTTCCCGTGTAAACTCGAAACAACCAAGAGATGACGAGGTAGCACGGAGAAATGCACTGAAATAAGGACACAATTATAAATCACCCGTGACAGCTCATCTTTTGAAACAGACTGCCACTATGGAAGCAAATTGCCATCACCTCTTTCATCTCTCCCCAAACGGAGGCGCCAGGGCTTCTTAGGCTTGCTTGCAGTCTTATCTTCCTACTCTGCCGACGACGTTATAAGGTTTGCACAATGAGGACGTTCATTTGGGAAATTTGAACTAGCCTCAAGTATAGTTGGTGCTGCAGGTAGTAATTCTATAATAGTAACAATATAGTGGCAATGATATGCTTCTGTTTATTCTTTCTTGCTTAGGCCAAAGAGTACTGTCAAAGCTACCCACCAAATTGACAAGACGCTGACGTCAGACACACGTCTATTTACAAACCAATCAATGTCAATTATAGGGCAATGCAGCCCACATAGATTATGACGACAGGACACAAGTATTTCATGTAAAGTTCTTTAGTACTCTCACATAATTGCAACTTGAAACCAAACCAAAACATGTAGTTTGGTTTGGACCATGGTGTGGACTTTAAGGTGTGAAAGGGCCCTTACAAACTCAGAATTTGGACACTCAAATAAATAAAATTGCAGACAGTAAATATAGCGTAATACATAGAAGTGGTTTAGGACACAGCTTATGAGTGTATTATCTTTTAACTTGTCACAGACGCAGTGATTTCCTGGAGCAACCAGGTGAAACACTGCACAGAAGTGCTGAACAGATGGATACTGTTGTTTTTCAAGAAATATTTACACTACGTACATAATCCCCCTTTAAGGGTCAGTGTGTAATTATAGGAGGATTGAAAGAAATGCAATATAATATCCATAACTGTGTTTGCAGTGGTCTATAAAGACCTTACATAATAAACTGTTCTATCTCATACAGGCTCCGCCCTCTATTGGACTCTATGGGTATTATATCCTGCAATCACATGTGAAGTATAAATAGCAGTGCCCCTTTTGCCTCAGCACCGATTCCCCCGTCTTGTGTTCAAGAAGCCATTGTTTTACATGTGCTGCTTGTGTACACTACGGTAAGGCTTTTGAGAATGTGGAAACTGTTTTTTGAGTAAAACATGTTAACTAACACACTCTCCCAGCCAGAACCGACTGAGAGGGTGGGTGAGGCCCGGCGTCCACCTCGCTAGACTGACTGCTTGGTCCATGCTGCCTAACGGTCTGCTTCCACGACGTGACAGCCGAGAAACGAGCTGCTCTTACCGTGGAAACGGCACAATGCAGCAGTCTACTGTAACCTGACCTGGGCTTCCTCCTACACCGCCTGACAGCCGAATGAAGGGCTTCTGCAATGACGGTGACACAATGCAGCGATGTGAGCTAACTCTTCATACCCCATGCAATCACGTGAGTGTCCACTGGCACACTGGTAGCTCATTGACAGTGTGTGTGTGTGTGTATGTGGCTGTGTTGATATTGACTGCACCACCAACGACGTGCTCACGGCGACACTTTTGCACGTTGCGCCGTCATCAGAGCAGCGAGCTGTGGTGCGTTTAGGGACACCAAGGTCCGTTCACTGTCGGCCCCAGTTTGGGCTAATGTTTCATTTATGGAGAGTTTGGCGGCGGAGAGTGCCGAAGATGTGTTGCGGTGTTTTGTTTACCTGTACACATTTTCGTGCAGAAAGGCGACGCCGCCGCATGCTGATAAGCTAAGTGGACAGCATTCTGAGACGAGGCTACTCTCTTCAGCAGTGCTGCATACCACCAGTTTTCCTAGACATAATGGAAGCCAGTCTATTCTCTCAGGCAGTGGACTTCCTGGACACCGAGATCCAGCAACTTCTGCTGAAGCAGGCTGTCTTATGGCATCTTTGCTTACTCCATATACTTTTTGGACCCCAAAAAGACGAGAGGCTTGCCGCCACCTGAACCGGCATAATGGACAAAAGGCGTTTCCACGTGCTGATGATCAAGAAACAGCATGGTTCAACAACTGGTTCATCGCCATCGACATGAAGGACGTCTATTTCATGTTGAGGTGACACAGTAACAGGGAGTTTCTGTGCTTCGCCAATCAGCTACTCGCTAGCCCCCCACATGCTCAGCAGATGCATGGACACTACACTACAATCGTTGCGCGAGCAGGGTATGAGGGTTGTTTTCCACTTAGATGACTCATGGTCATGGAGAGATTGAAGACTTGGGTGATCTCCACAGAGCCCAGTTGATTTTGTACCTCAGCAACCTGGGTTTGCGATCAATTGGGAAGAGAGCTCCCCTCAGCTGCTGCAGTGAGCATAGTATCTGGGGATTGTGCTCAACGCCACAACCCTGAAAGCATATCTGTTGGGACAGGCGACGCTTCTCCTGGTGGTCCACAGGCTACAGCAGGGGACAGCTGTGACAGCGCTGTCAGTGATGCTGCTGTTGGGCCTCAGGACAGCAGTCCATCGAGTGGAGACTGCACCCCGATGTGGTTCAGCAGATCTGGGCTTGCTTTGGGAGAGCAGAGGTAGATCTGTTTGCCAACCGGAACAACACACATTGCCCGCTGTAGTTCTCGATTCAGCCACAGGACAGCCCACCCTTTGGGATGGACGTGTTTGCACAAGCGCCATGGCCAGAAGGGTTGCTGTATGCGTTCCCCAGCATGTCGCGGCTAGGGCGGACAGTCATTGGGCTCCACCCACTGTACCCATAGAGTCCAGTAGATGGCGGAGACTGTGTGAGATAGAACGAACACTCTTAATCCCATGTATTATTTTATCAGTTAATGAAAGTGTGACTGAAACAAAGACATTAATTGAGCTTTGGCCTAGTCTGTCCTGGTACAATGAACGCATGAGAGCAATCTCGGTTTTCCAGCATGATAAACTATGTGGGTTGTCCTTTAGATGCAAGGTGACACGTGTAAGCATACAACACAGACACTCAGGCATCACACTCTCATACAGATGGTGGCATTTGTGATCTGCAACGTACAGCACAGTACCGTATGTGCACGCACAGAGCCGAGACACGCACAGTTAAATGAAAAATGAAGTTGAAAAAGATGAGGGATGAGGGTGGTGATTTTGCAGAAGAGAGATAAATGAGGAGAGAAAAGAAGATTATGCTACAATGTCAAAAGTTCTGTGCACATTAAGAAAACTGGCAGAGAAGTTTGGAGACTCATAATGGGAACAGACTGTGGGATTACTGCAGCTTGTCTGTGAGTGTGGCACTGTGTAATAGGATCCAATCTGTGTTATTTTCAGACCCTGTAAACTGTATTTTCGAGACCAACCCCCCTTTTACTGTGTACAGAGTTTAGCCCTTTCCCCAAACAGCTTATGTAACTTAGAGTGCATAACCCAGGACTACACACACACAGGAGAAGGCCCTGTGGCTACATCATCTGCACAGTCTCTCGTTCCCTGAACAGCACCCATGCTGCTCAGAGGGCTGATCCTAACTGCAGACATATGATGCACAAAGGCCTCCCTTGTCTGTGCAGTGTCCATATTTATGTTATTTTTCAGCACTGTGGCTCAACCACTGTTACATTTTTATCACTGGTTATACTAATACAATCCACACAGGTGTGCATGAACATACACATTATGAAATATGCATACAGATAAGGCTACGGCTTGCTTCTCACTCTTTGAGAGTCATTTTTTAAACCAGAAAATGATGAAATGTGCACAGATTTGTAAACACTGAATTTAGTTGCATTCAGTTTTCACAACATTTGTGACTTACAGGTGATGAAATATTCCTGTGTGTAACTCCAAGCTGTTTTGGACACACTTGCATATTTTTTTACAGTAGAGAATACACTTGAGAGTTTGAACACAGTTTGTGCGCACAACGTGAGTTTGTAATGACAATTTCTGTCCTTGAGTGGGAGGGCCAAAGAGGGGATTAAGACGTCAGGGAAACACAACACTGCAATGTGTCATCTGTGTGTTCAATGGGGCAGGGACAAATAAGAGGGAGACAACATAAATGATAATAAAAAAATACACTCACTGTCAAAATGTTTAAAGAGATAAGTTTTATTGATGCCACTGTGTCAGGACATGTGTTTGCCAACAAAGGGATGACGTCACTACTGCTACAGCTGCCTTTGCAACATAATACAGTGACATCATCTGCCTTGCGGCACTGTGTATGTGTGTGTTCATGAGTCAATCACGTTTAATTAAAATGTACAGTGATTAAGGGGCAAATTCCTCAGTCTGTCAGCTTATGCACATCCTGTTTCACCCTCTCATACATTCACACAGACACACACACACACACACACACACACACTGACTAGTGGTGCACTAGCCCACAGCATCTTTAGAGTGACTAATCTACTATTAGCACTTGTCTCCCAGGCCCTCCCTTCCTCCTCCTCCTCCCTCCATGCTTCTCACCACTCCCTTCCTCTTCCTCTGCTCCTTGGCTTCCTCCATCTATTTCAGCTCAAGGGGTTTCCTGATTGTTAGGGTTTAGCATCTCTGAAAAACACACACACAAAAAAAATCCCAATAGTGATTATAAAATGACAATATTTTATTTTCATAATTCCGGTTTTTATCTATCTAGCTTTTCAGTCATCCTCTCTTCCCCCTCCTGTACCATGTCTGATCAATTTTATACCTTCACACCTTGCCTTTCTCTCTTTCCCCTTTCTGTATTTTCTTCCTTTCCTCCCTCCACTCCTCCTGCATACCCACCACCACCTACTCCACCTCCTCCTGAGTCCCTCCATAGTGATTGTATCTGTGAGATAAGCTGGGTGTCAGACACGAAATGTTCTCCAATTTCTCTGTCTGCTGCTGGTGAGAAATAGGCAGACTGAAAGATAAAGTCAGAGAAAGACAACGGGGGTGAGAGGAACGTAGGAAAAGAGTGAAAATAACAGGTAGAGGGGGAAGACAGGCAGATATGACAAGCATATGGAAGAAAAAGACAGAAAGGCATTTCTATGTTATCATTCCCCATAATCCACCCAGATCTGCTGGTAATTGAATGCAACACTAAAATATGCCTGAAGGAATACTTTGATTTCTTTGGGAAATACACTTATTTGATTTCTTGGAGTGAGTTAGATGAGAAGATTCATACCACTCTCAAGTCTGTAGGGTAAACATGTAGCTGCAGCCAGCAGTCGGTTAGCTCAGCTTAGCACAAATACTGGGAACAGAGGGAACAGCTAGCCTGGCTCTGTTCAAAGTTAACAAAATCCGCCTCCTAGCATCTTCCAAGAAATAGTGTTACACACACCTCCTCGTGAAACGGCAAATTGTCATTTTTACACTTGGGATTTTGTACAGATTAAAAAAACAAGATATGTAACATGTTAATCAGTGAGCTTTAGAGGTGCTGAGTTTGTTGACTTTGGACAGAGCCTGGCTAGCTGTTTCCCCCTGTTTCTAGTATTTTTGCTAAACTAAGCTAACAGGCTGCTGGCTGTAGCTTTAAATTGACTGTACAGACGTGAGAGCAATTAATCCCCCCATCTAACTTTTCAAGAATGTCGAAATATTTCTTTAAAGGTTCAGTGTGTAATATTTAGGAGGATATAGTGACAGAAATGCTATGTAATATACATAAGTACGTTCTCAGTGCTGTATAAAGACCTTACATAATAAACCTTTTTGAAGAATGACTTCACAACTCAGGAAATGGGACCATCAGAGGAGGATGTGAATGCACCGTGAGCTGTTGGTTGCAATTCACAACCCTCACCACTAGATGCCACTAAAACTTATACAATGAACCTTTCAATGTTTAATACTGCAAGATGCAAAAGTCAAAACATGACTACACGTTAGGATAAGTGTCGCTGAATATTCAGGTGTCATTAGTAAGACGAGAATATCTACATTGTGTCTGAAATATGGTGAAGGTGTTTGATTTTGGCTGTCTAAAAATATCCAAATATGTTTTGTCGGTAGGAGGCGACCAAGGAATACGCTGAAAGAAAGCAAGCACAGGAAAAGACGCTGAGGCACTGTGGTGACCAGAAATAGCCCACACACCAAACCTCTGAAAGTGATATTTGGCTCCTGCACTTCTCCTCTATAGCCGGGTTGGGGCAGGACAGCCAGACAGTCATTGTCTGATTGATTGTGCAGAAAAGGAGAAGAGGAGAGCGGTTGCCATGGGGACAGTGAGAGGGGCCTTTTCCTTTTTTTTGTCTTTTTTTTTTGAGGACCAGTAATTGGTGATGATCTTGAAGGGAGGGGCTGGAGGGCGGTAATCAGACGCAGCGAAGCACGGCGGCTTTCGAAGAACCGAAGTAGTGCTGCAAGACTCAGGAATTGTGTGTGTGTTTGTGTGTGTTTTAGAGTCTGTGTGTTTTCCAGTCAGCTGGAGGTGACTGAAGACAAGGTGTTAATGAAATGTATAAAAGGAAACTGTTCAGATGAACTGCATCCAGCTGAGAGAAGCTCCACGTGGCACTGCAGACCATCGAACCCTCTTAGGATCACACAAGTTGACTCCAACTCCATTTTCATTTGCAGCCGCAGCCTGCAGGAGAGGCTTCAGGGATAACAAGGACCACATACACACACAGTGTCACACACCTAGGAGCTACCAACACCAGCTGAGGGTATAGAGTGGAATGAAAAGAACAGCGTACATTTCCTTTATTTTGGTGTCAGAACAAGGAAATAACACAGCTAAATAATATATATCACTATAGGCATTATAGCTGTGTGCTCTTTTTCATGTTTCTTTTAAGATTTTGTAGCCCTCAGAGAGGCTGTTTGTACTCTGCATTTCACATTGAAGGTCAGAGAGCAGGATAAACCAGGCAGTGTGTGTATTGTATGCAGGGGTTCAGTGCTGCTGCTGAAAACAACAGACAATGACGAAAGGTATTGCTTTTTTGAGGTTCTCCTGCAAGACATCCATATCAGATGCAGCATGTAAATGGACAACTGAAACAAATACTTGTTTACAGAGCGTATTGCACCTCAACATAAGAAAACACAACCAAATGAGGCATTGAAAGCACAGGCGACAACAGAAACTGGTTCCAGGGGACACTAAAAGCTGGGACACACTTGTTGTTGCCAAGGTTTGTGGCTTGTGAAGATATAGTGTAAGTTGTGTCGGAAAATGAGTTAAATTGTATGTTTTTTTTCTTGGTAGGACAACAAGCGTGTCACTGCAGTGTCACCGTGTTCATCACTTTTTAGTGTCCCCTGGAAACTTATGTTCTGCTTGCAGCGTTTTTGTATTTGTTTCATTTGTTTTTTAAATGCTGGGTATGTGTTGTCAAATTGCTGAAGATGTTTTCTTAATTTTCTGGTGTTTTTGTCTCTATGCATGTGCTTTCCTAAGTTACATCTCACTTATACTGTATCTGTTATATTGAAAACCAAGGTGTATGGTCATTATTGGTTTGTAATATTTTAAATTAAGGAGACAGGTCGTGTTGAAAATGTCTGTTGTTGACAAAAGAATATCACCTCAAGGTCCATCTGGTAGCTGCTTCCTCAGCCGGTGGAGTTGTCATGGAACTGTAGAAAATTTACACTTTAAGGGCTTCTTGTTCCTGTCATCTTACTGTAAAATAGAATAAAAGTTATTGTTGTGAAATTGGAAACTTTAGCTATAATTATTATTCAAGTAAGGTCAAGCTGGGGGCCCTGGGGGTCTAGTGAGGCAGCATGCTTTTTGTACAGTAATCTCTGTCTGCAACATTTCTGCTATATTTGTGTTGAACATTTTAATTTACAGGTAGTGTTTTCAGGGCTCCTACAGGTCATCTGTTGTTATTTCAGCCATTATTCGGAGCAAAAATGGTTTTTAACACCATCAGTGTTGTAGTGTAGGTTTGGTGGCACACCTTTCAGATGTTCATGTTCAGATGGTCTGTTACTGTAGGCTACATGCTCTGCTCTGAGAAGTCAATACAGTTTAATTTGCTGCAATTTAATTCAAATGGGAGTAGCCTTGCCTGTTAAGTGCTACATCAACATCATCTGCATTTTCAAATTCTTTTTTTATGGCGGTAAATACTTTAACAGTATAGTCAAGTATTGGCTGCAGGCGTGCTCTATGTTTGATAGATAAACATGTTAAATTCAAATCAGTATTTTGCATCTGGTTGTTAACCTGAAGGAGCTGATGAATGATCCAGTGCATTAATTAAGGTCTTATGTAAACATAATTTTGCATCAATATTTGGCTCACTAGCTACAAGGTCTCTTGGGACGAACTCCCTTCTTGCTCATCTCTCCAGCTGCTGTTCTCTCTTCACCGTCTTGTCAAGACAGCAGCAGTGATGGTGATAGGGTTTAAAATCTAAAAAATTATGTTCACCTTAATTCCATTGAAAGGCAATGTTAGCCACAATTCAGACAAATGAAAAATATCACAGGAAAGAGTTTTGTCTTATACAGTGCTCAGTACATATTATTAGAGAACAAGAATTCTGTACCATTCTAACAAAACGTATTTTGCTATATTAATGCCTTTATAGGAGATTTTACCCGTGATTGAATTACAGGTTAACATTTTTCTCTGCATAAGCCACCAGCATGAGTTCTGAGAAGATGACAAGCCGGCTCTGACTTTTAAATCTCTCATGTCTAGTTATCTTAATGTAAGTTATTCGAGGATGTACTGGCATGACAATGACGAAAATGCTCGGCAGAAGGTTGATGTGCTTCTCCTCTCACTGTACGTCTTCAATCTCCCTGACAAGCTGTTTTAAAAAACGTGTTCTACTGAGCTAGAAAGAAAAGCCACATGCTGCAGCCTACGGATCGGAAGTATAACATTAAATAAAATACATTATGACCTCTGACATTTATGCTTTTTATTACTAAAATGCTGCAAGGATCATCACCTTTGATGTAATCGGTGCTTGCTTTGCTGGTTTCCTTGACAACAAAGCAGAAGATCAGGGTTTCTGAGTTTGAAATGATTTTGTCTGGGATCAAAAAGGAGAAAATGTATGACTATAAACTGAGCAAAAAGGTCCAATCAATTATATCTGCAAAACTTCCTCTGAAGCTCATCAGCGGTGGATTAGAAAGCTTTACAGGGGGTGGCAGCAGGTTCTGGCAGAGTGAGCAAGCCGAGGGGGTGCAGTGTAATTATCCAGATCTGGACTGATGCCTTATGCAGCTAAACACTGCAGGTGAATATAAAAGGTGCAATGAAGGACACAAGGTATGGCGGATAAATATGATTTGTAGTTTACAATCTAGAGTGTGCCACCAATGTCTGGAGTACAGCACATGATTAATGAGGGTTGTAGACAATCAAACTGTTGCTGTTGTAGAGCAGGTCAGTGTATTGCTTACTTTAGAAGAGCAAAGGACAGTACTTTCAAGAGGGAAATCAAACCATTTGGGCAGCCATCTTTAGTTCCAAATTAGAGTAGAAAGTGATTCACACTACTCTTAAGCAGAGAAGAAGAAAAGATCCCAACAAAGACAAACACTTAAAAGAGAATTACAGAGTAAATGACGAACATTTGACCGTGTATGTGAATACTAAGCTGAAATCAATTAGGCTGCTGTTGGCGTCGAGCCAGTACATGCATCAGTCTGTTACAAACAGAAACTTATCAGTGCAACCATTTCTCCCAGCTCATTCCCTTTTAAAGCAGCTTGTGGTAAAATTGAACAGATTTGCAATTCAAATCAGTACTTAATTAATGTAACATTAGTGGCCAACAGCAACGCTAAAACCTCTCAATGCCCCCTTGGATTACACTTTAAAGTGAGGATAAAGGAATAATGAAAGAAAAACCGCTAAAATTAAAACTGTTGTATATGCTGTATTTGCTGGTGGGCTGTCCAGTTTGAATTCTAACTTGTGATTGGTAGCGAGGGAGTGGAATATGCAAATAGGCAAGCATTACTTGTTGTTAACTCAGTTATATTTTGAGAATCTACTTTGATGTGGTGTGCTGCAGTGGACTGTATTTCTGATCAGATGTGATATTTTTACCACCTCATAATATTACACACTCAGCCATTAAATCTGATCTGACTTTGTGTAAGAAAATAAGTCAAAACTACTGCTGCATTAATGTGTATGTAGCATTTTACTGCAGTAGATGTTTAAGGTTGCGCTGATTTTATCCACTTTATATACTGTTGGGTAGTTTAATTTGGATCATGATCTATATAAGATCACCATAAGTTTGTAGTGTTGCTGTCCTGTGAGAACCACGTATCTCTAAAATGTCAACTTGTCAGCTTTGTGACGATGCATTTTACATTTACTCATTTGGCAGATGCTTTGATCCAAGATTTTTTAAATAGTTTATTTAGCTATAGGATAATTTTCTCATCCCATAACAGAAACACTACATCCTTCAGTTTATCACATACATTCAAATTCCAAATCAACACATTTGGAGACACATGGTTTTCACTGGACATTTCAAATAGAAATATTTAAGTAAAGTACAAATACATCAAATTTGTGCTGAATAAATGAACTCAATTACATTCCACCACTGGCTTTTGATCACTATGCACGTACACCCACGCATGCTTTTCATTGCTGACTTGGTTCAGGCTGAACTTCACCTTAAAGAAGCTTCCATATCTGCTAAAGCACCTCAGCGTGCAGCGAAAGCCAATTTAAGTGTCACTCACTCACGCTGTTCTTGTTGCTGTGTACTGTGGGTGGAAATGAAGGAAATTGGCTCACACAAGTGGATGTCCAGATTTCAGTGGGAGGCTGATGGCTGCCATTGTCCCTCCTATTGTTTGTCTGCTTCAGGAGAGGTGGCAAACTGTGCTCAATGAAAACTTGCATTTTATTTTTGGGAACTGGCAGGTGGGCTGGTAGGTCCTGGCAGTTGGCACACCCTGCCACCCCACAGATCCGCCCCTGAAGCTCATTTCCTCAGCTTGGACTTTATCTCCGTCTTCCATTCGTGCCCCTTCTCTTACCCGTACTCATCTGTCTCCATCCCACTGCTTTATGCAACTGCTGCTTTGACCTATGTAGTAAAGGCCATTTTGGTGTGTGTGTGTGTGTGTATTTTGAAGCATCCTTCTGTGCGGTGGGCCTCCCGTGTGCGTGTGAAAATTGCATAGTGAAGGCCCCCTGTGTGCGAGTCCCTTGCGGGGCCCTCCGGTGTGTGTCTTGAGGTACAGAGTGACCCTGATGTGTCAGCTCTGCTTAGAAGAATGAATGGAGAGCTGGTGGACTACTATGACTCACACACACACACACACACATATACAGCCAGGAAACAACCTCGGGGCTCTCCCTATGATCACTGCACCCCACCCACCCACACACACTCCTGACATTTTTCCTCGAAGCACATCTATAGACTTCCATTTTATGGCTGTGGCATGACATTGTCATGAAACCTGCAGGCATCGCAAAAGTTTCTTATGTATTTGTGTTGACTGAAAATGTACATGTGTAATATGTTGTGTATGGGTTTGTAGCCCAGCTACAGTTTGAAAATGTGTTTGTACTTTAATTTCATAAAACAATGAAGAAAAACTACTGGATTACCATGAAGACAAAGCAGAGCTGGAGGGCATCAACCTTTTGGAGAAACACTTTTTTTTTTATAGCAAGGAATGATGTGACGATGCACAATAATTCTATGCGTGTTCACATAGACACAAATGCACACACAAGTAGCTGAAATTGTTTATTAGAGTTTCAGAAACGCAAAATAAGTAAAATGCAGAGCAACAGAAGAAGATAAGAGACTGAAAGAGAGTGAGAATATAGACAGTTTATAAAAATAACTCTCCACCCCCAGCTTGACTTTTTATTGTTTTACAACACTGAATCACTGATGTACTAAAGGACGTTTTGAATAAAATAATTGTTTGCAAATGTATTCAGCCATCATGGCTGCAGTCAAATGTCTTCAGAAGTCACAACAAAGAAAATTCATTTTTTTATATAAAAACTGAGGACAAATCTGTGAGTTAAAAAAGAAAAGTACCATTCGGAGGAAAGATCCAAGAAAATTTCCAGAGAACTAAATTACCCTTAAGATAGACAAAACAAAAAAAATATGAAGGAAATGAAGAAAATGGCACAACTGGAAATCTGCCTAGAACAACTGACCATGTAAAAAGGGCCACTAACATAAAAGGAGGCCACCAAGAAGTCTGTGGAGACAGCACGATGGGAGAAACAGTGAACACAGCTGCTGCTACACTGGTGCTTCACCAGCTGCTGTTATGGATCCAGACTTTGAAACAAAGTGGAGTAAGATTGCATTGTTTGATTAGCCAGATATCACACATCACCATCCCCAGAATGAAGCCTGTCACAGAAGCTTCATGCTGTGGAGAGAAGCATCTCCTAAACCTGATGCCGCCGTGCAGACTTGTGAAGGTGGAGGGTCAAATAAATAAATGCAGAACAGAAAAGTCCCACGGCCCAAACTAATTCAATCCAAGCTTTGTGACATGATGTACAATTGACAGTTTGCTCGCAGCTCCCATGCAACTTGACAGAGCTTGTTGACTTCAGGGCGCAATACTTACACTAACAATTATTTTGTGTTTAATATTTGTACCTGATTTTGATCAATTTGTAAATATCTGCTTTCACTTTATCTGATGAGAGTCAAAAAAGTACTTATGGTACATCCACTGTGATTCAACATTAAAAACAATAAAACATGAAACAAAGTACATGGAGGGGTAACACATTATTTGGATATTCTGCCTGCAGATAATTTACAGAATATTTTAAAACATTTCAGCTGTTTCAAGTAGATGTGACAATTCATGAACATACCCTAACCAAGATGAAACATGGAACAGTTCAACTGTTGAGTCTCAACTAATAAGCTGTTGAAATGTTACAAATACTGTATTAATTATCTGTAGGCAGACTATCCAAATGAAGTCTAACCCATGGAGGGAATAAAGACTTTCCATATGGAGTGTAATTAGGTTACTACACAGTCTTCTCTCGAGTCCTGTTGAGGTCTGGGCTGGAGAGCAGCTAACACACACACACACACACACACACACACACACACACACACTTAAAAGGTGCTCAAAACTAACTCCATGATCTATCACCAGCAGAGGTGTAGCACCTAGTGTCCTCTGCTCTCCAAATAAATAAGAAATCTTTACAATAGGGAAAAGCTACAGGCAGACAGAGGCCTGACAGACAGAGGCAACACTACAAGGTGGTGAAGACGGGCAGTTCAACGAAGCTGCTAAGGAAACTGTCGACAGGTTAATACAGATTGTTTAATGGCTGTCCTTTTGACAAAATATATACAAGTTTAGATCCAAGTATAAGGAAAGAATATTATAACGCCCTTTAATGTGTTTTCTGTGCTTACAGACAGGAACTTCTGTGCCCTGTTTCGGGGGTTTCGATGAACAAACTTTAACAATAGTTTAACAATAGACTGTTCTATGTTGTGCATAACGAACAAAAGAAAAACATGTATATTCCAATGTGACTAATTCATAATCTAAAACTTCATAAATATATTGCTAGTAATGACAGAACTGCTCATGTGCTGTATATTGTCTCTAAGCATCACAGGATTTAGAAAATGACGTATAGAGAGGAGGCAGTGCTGGGGACCATGTGAGGACACGAAGAGCTCATGGGGACAGACAAAACCACTGATCAGGCCGGGGCAAAAACACTGTTTTGAATAAGTGACCGTGGTTTGAAATGTGACCTCCTTAATGTCACTCAGTCTATTTGATTCAGAATAGGGGATAATGGTAAAGTCCTTCACGTATTTTATCACATATTTCAACAATTTCTCAAAAAAGCCATATTGACCTCAACTTTGACTTCCTTCTTTTAATCTGAAGAAAAGTTTTTGTTTTTTTTCAGCACATGCCTCTCCTTCCTTCACTCCATAAAAAAAACACACTTGTCCACTCACAAACACGCATACACATATTCACACATACTGCATGCACATTGGTGCACATATGCAGACAAATGGACACAATCGCAGATATGCAAGTCTGTGCGTGGTTTTACACAGCTACTGGCAAATGTCCTTTCCATCACCCGTCATATCTCAGCTTTTCTCTGTGTCGTTGTCTTGGTCCCCGTGAAACAAACACTGGACAAAATCAGGTCACAGTGTCCACTGACATAAGCTTACAATAGCAATTTTGACAATTCTTTAAGCAATAGAACAGAAAGTGCTATAAACATCACAAAATTATAAATCAGATTCAGCTACAACTGCAGGTCAAATAACTTCAATCCTCTATTTAAAAAAATTAAGCATTCAATGATAGTGCCTAGAATAACAAATACATTAAAGAAATTAAGGTTTCTCTCAGCACGTCTTTCATGCCTCTGTCCCATAATGCAATGCAGTGATTGAGTCACACTGACCAATGGAAAAAGTGGAACGTTTGGCGAGTTAGAAAATCTTAAGGTTGATTGTAGTCAATCAAACTGTCCCAGTAGCTTCTACCGTACATCAAGTCAAGTAAAATTCATTTGTGCAGGGAAACCAGTGGAGGTTATATTTCACATGTGATCCTGTTGTCTGTTTACTATTTGGTCCACTTCATATTCAAAAGGACCGGATGGCAGTGTAAGGCCATAATCCACATAAAGAAAGATTGTCTGTCTTTCTGGTCCTTACAGGCGTGGAGTGATGTCACTGGGATGTTCTGAGGTCATCTGGGGCCGACAGTACGCCTTTCAAAGAAAAGACAGCATTCAAATCAGTGTTGTCACATCCTAAACTTACAATTCATAAATATCTGGGGGGGGTTTTAATCTATCACAGCAGACTGGAACCACTAAAGTGTAACTTTTATTCCTAAAACTAAAACATGTTTCACAGCATTTTCCCCCTGAGAGGCCAAGCATCAAATTTTCATCCAGACAACGTATGTCTCAGAGCCATGGCAACCAGATATGAGGCTGCTGACAAGACACGGAGTTAATAAGCAGCGGTCAAGAGAGAAGATAAACGCAGATACACAGCCTGACTGATAAACCAACAAAGCAGCTTAAACTGAGAGACACTGCTTTATCTTTCACTCCAACTTTATGATGTGTCAATTTCATTGGAGCCTTGGATTATAGAATCCTCCTATATACTATTGGTGCTGCATCTAATTGTTGTTTTCATTATCAATCAATCAGTCCAATATTTTGTTCTATGTATCCATTCATTATTTAATCTGCAAAATGTCAGAAATTAGTGAAATGTGCAAATTCACAAGATATTCATTTTACAAACATCTGAATCGGAGACAAGGAGCATGCCCTCACACTTCAGAAAATCTTTGTACTTGATAAATATCTTAAACAATTAATGAAAAGATCAAAAAGGATTGATTTTCTGTTGATCGACTAAGTTACTAATCGCTTGTTGATGCAGCTCACACACACTACAGAATACACTGCCGACATATGAATCAAAATGATTTTAATTTGAAAATGCTACATCTAGAATATAAGTGTTAAATTGTTTTACCTTTCTTGCAGCGACCATTATCGAACATCTCTAAAAAGCTGAAAGATAAACAACAGAGAGGGGTTATGACAGAGAGGGACAGATGGAGAAACCGGGAGGTGAAGACGGTGATGGACTGAGGGGGGAAAGTAGGGTGAAAGATATTAAGAGGCATCTAAACAACAAGAGAAGTGTGAAGATTCATGTGTGAGAAGAAAAAGAAAACAGATGATCTATGATATTAACATTTAAAAGTCTCTCTCTCTCTCTCTCTCTCTCTCTCTCTCTCTCTCTCTCTCTCTCTCTCTCTAAAACTGATCAATCACCACATCAATGTGCAGTGAATCTCTCTTCATCAGCCTTGCATACACAAGCATCTTGCAAAAACACAGCTTCTGCTGCCGCCCCATCACCAAAGCAATCACACCTCCTCTCACACTCCTGATACAAAAAATGCATCCAGTCAATACACTTAAAAGACGAGGTTCAATAGAAAATATCTGGAAGGTAACAACACAGCAACCCTGGAAATCGTGTTATTGCCAAAGACTGACTTGAATTGTTATGTGCTGCTTGCAGTCTGCAGCAAACTAATGAGAGGCATGTGATGGCTAGAATCATATGATGGCTAGAAACAGCAGGAGGAGACAACTGCATCATCAGATTGTGGACATCCGATCCCAAAGCACCAACTGAGTGCAAAAAGAGTGAATTGTTTTGGATGGCAGCGATCAAATTTTCTATAAAAATAAGAGAACAGAAAAAGAAGGTGATATGGATGTTGTTGAGCAGGTCCGGTTTAAAGTCCGCAGGCTCAAAATATAGTTCAACAAACCAACGTGATGTTTGTCAAACTCTGCGAGCTGATAGGGCAGCAGCGCTGTGAAACATAGTGTTAACCATAGTTCGCCTGCAGGCATGAGTTCACTTCAAATGTGTTAGTCTTTGTTTCGGTTGTTGCCTTGGTGCTTTGAAGCGAGCTTTGGCAGAGCCTAGCCAGAATAACTCTTGTTGTGTTTCTGTTTTGTTGGTTCTCAGTCCAAACCTCCAACAATATGAAGATGCAGCTGTCTACTCCTCCTCACCTCATCTGGATTCTTAAAACTTTTTTAGACTCAGACACAAATTAGTAATTTATTTTCTTGTCCTGGCTTCCAAGCTTATGAAAAAATTTCACAAAGAAGAGCTCCGTAGTGTATTTTTGGTTAAAGCCAACAGTTTGAGAACCCAGATCGTGTCATGATGGTAAAATCAACAAAGAATCATGGAGCAGAGATTATTGATCCTGCACAGGTGTAACCCCCAACTCCAACAAGACATATACTGAAGGACCACTGTGCATGTTCTAACAAGACTAATCCTTTTCATGCACAATGATATATCTCAAATATTTAGACTAAGTAGAATTCTAAATAGAGTACATGTTACACAACCAGCACACTTTCAGTGCAAATTTGTTCTCCTCATCTGTGAGGATTAAGGTTGAGGGTCTGGACCACCTATACAGCATGAATGTCTCTGATTAGCCAGGAGCTTCAGATTGATCTTCCTGGTTTGTCAGCGATTAGTCCCAGTGATTGGTAGGTTGACTCACGGCAAGCGGGTCTTGGCTGAAAGCTGCTACACTGTTCCGCATCTCATTCTCACTTCCGCGTAGTGGTATCAGTGACACGTTACCATGACGTGTGTCCGGTATCACGCGGCTCACCCGTGTCTGCTGGAGTCCGTCCTCAGGCCAAACGTTGCCGTCGGACTTTAACGAAGAGTAGACACGGACAGAGGGAGAGATGGAAAGGGGGAGCAAGGGGAGATTTTACAACACTACCAGCAGGTGTCGGAAAATATTTATAAAGCTGTACTATGCCATTTAAATTGTCCTGAGGTATACTGCGTCCATTAGTGCTGTTATATCACTAATGCTAAGGACCACCTCCAAAACTATTGGTTCAAGCCTTAGAGACTATTGGCCAGAGGAAACAAACAAGCAAAATGTCAAGATTCATAAATTTTGAATTATTACAAATAGAAGAGTTATAGCATGACCATAAATGATACGTCTATAAGCCCGTCAACATATTTTGTGTGTGTGTGTGTGTGTGTGTGTGTGTGTGTGTGTGTGTGTGTGTGATCTTACCTGGATAGTGAGAAAAGTAGCATACCACTCCCTCATTTCTGACTGGGTGTCACAGCAGATATACCTGCAAATAAATAGAGGGTGATAAAGTGAAGGAAATGGTGTGATAAAAATCAGGAGGTATGTGTGGGCGCGCGCGTGTGTGTGTGTGCGTGTGTGCGCGTGTGTGTGTGTGTGTGTGTGTGTGTGTGTGTGTGTGTGTGTGTGTGTGTGTGTGTGTGTGTGTGTGGTCTTGGGAGAGAAGAAGCCAGACAGGCAAAGAGGCATTTCGGAGACTGAGGGGAATTTGGAGGGGAAAAAAAACAGAAGAAAAGAGAGAGGTAGTGATAGATATTAAAATAAATTGACATATCCTCTATTATGGCACCCGGCGCCGCCGCCACAAGCGTAAACACCGAGTGTGATTCCTAATTTAAACTCCTGACAAAGAGAAACACTGATTAAGCCCTTCAGTGTTGACTGTGTGTCCGAGAAAAGTGTCTCTGTGTGTGTATGTGCATATTTTATGCCACTCAGGTGGCCATAACATAACCCTGTGAGTCGGCAGCCATGCTGTCCTGAATAAACAGGCTTGATTTACACAATTATAATTGTTATGAGCACAGATTTAGACTACAGCAATTATTCAAGTGCTCTCCACTGAGACACAACAAGACACAGCAAGGCACGGATACAGACTTGAGAACGAAACAGTATACGGTATAGATTATACCACAGACATATTTAGCTACAGTCAAGAGATTTGGCGCACACACACACACACACACACACACACACACACACACACACCTCCTCCCTTTCCCTAGTTTGCATCATTAGGACCAGAAGAGCTCATTAGTTTTTGTTTGGATTCGAAAGAGGACAGTCACTCTATTCTTGCATGCAAACCTACAGTGCACAGTATGCGCTAATGCACTACAATACATTTACTTTCTATGCAATTAACTGGGCCATTAACTGCAGAACTTTATCGGCAGCAGAAGAATAAATGTTGCTCATACATCATTGTGGGTTTCCGTAAAGACACAGAATAAGATTTACATAATATTGTGAAAATGTATCAATTTCCCGGTGAGCTGAAGTACAGTTAGTGCAAGAATATGCTGATAGAGGCAATAACGGGATAAAAAAAGATATTAACTGTGTACAGGAGAGGGAGGTTCAGTCAGGTACATGGGCACTTTCCCATCCATTCATTTTTTCATATTTTCACTTTCTTGTTATCTCCAACCATTCTTCTCCTCACTGAGTTTTACTTGCAGTAAATGCAACATTTTTTACTTAGTATACAGTATACCCTTCAGCATGACTCTCCACTTTCTCCCCCTGCCTTCTTTATCTTTCCTCCACATTCCCTCCCTCCCTCTCTGTTTGTTCTCTCAGGTGTGTTTTTCACTGTGAGCGACATGGCGATGGAGCGTAACCGAGAGATGATACGGCCTACAGCGTGACGAGAACAGCACTCCCATTACAACAGTGCAGATGTCTACTGCTGTTGACAGTGCAGAGCCCACTGTAACATAAACAAACAGACACACACAGAGCATGCACATGGATGCATGCACATATTCAACTGATGCGCGCATACAAACACACATAAGGATGTATATGTAAACAGACCTGGGTTAGAACAGAGGCATGGTTACAGGTGTACTCATGTGTGTTTCCCACCTGGGACGAGCCGACCTTTCATATGCCTCCTTCAAACTCTCATGCAGGGATCTGACCTGTTTTCTCTGCCTGCAGAGAAACCGCTAGCTTTTTCTACCATTGGTCATGTTTACATGTACGTCAAAAATGTGATCAACAGCAGGCAACGTGTCGATGGACTGAATATGTTTGCACTGAAGGCTGCATACTACTGCAGAAAGATAAAAAGCTTTAATTACTTAAAGGAACAAAAAAATCATATTCTCCAGTTCTAGTCAACATACTGAACCAAGCAGGCAACTGAAGTGCATTATGGGAAGTTGTCCAAGTATCAAATCATAGCCATGAGAGAGATTAATCAAGTTTTTACCTTAATATTAAGTAATAACTTCTTTTAGCATCTGTCTCATGCTACAGTTAAAACCATTTATGGATGGATGCTCACAAATTTATAAAACACACACACACAAATTATGCCTGAAGCTGTGAGCCGCAAACTGTTCTAAACTAATAAAGCAATTTCATATGATTTCAACAATGTTCATCTATATGTAGCTATGAAGCTCAGAGAGCAGAGCACAACACCAAATCTTTCTTGGGTTGGGGTGTAATACATATTAAAGTAAAAATCTTGGAATAAACTGTGTTTTCTTGTTGAAGCAGACAATATGAGCAGGACTGGCCTGAGCTGTGAGTGCTCTGGTCAGACAGCTATATATTTTATATAAAAGGTCTACATGCTGTACATACTGCACTGGACAGCTACTCACCACTGCTGTCTGTCTGGCTTCTCCTGTTTCTTACTCACATACACCACTGTCAGTCCCCAACTAGAAACAGAGAGAGAGAGAGCGAGAGAGAATTGGTTCAACATCAGCACAGAGCTGACAATTCTTGGGCTCAGTCTGCCCCCTAGTGGTCACTCTGTTTAAAAGTATGCATGAAACATTTTAGATAAGGCAAATAATTAAATATGTCTAAAATTGGAACATGAATTTTAGTTTAGCCATTCATTTCCTTTAAGTTATTATGCTGAAAGGTAAGTGGGGTTACAGAATTGGCTCTCAACCTGTGTACAATTTTAAATGGATTAATTCTGAAGTAAGCTCAGGGGCACTGACAGATTTGGTTCAAATAAAATAAAAAAGACAGTTGAATGAAAACTCCCATTAAAAACTTATATATGCATATATTTGCATTATTTAATCCCTGCTTGATTTAATGTGTACTTGCTCCTGCAGTACATTCGTATACCTCGTATACTGTGACTAAACTAGTCACACGATTTTTTGTCTTAATTTAGATTAAAATGTTGCATTTTACTTGTGTATTAACACTAGCTCCTACAAGTGGTATAGTGGTACAGAGGTGTTGTACTCTTGTATACTAAAGCTATTGAAGTGGGCTGCATAAAGCATTCCCTTTCTGGAAATATATATCAAAAGGTAATCAGACTTTAACTTTCAGCAAGTGTATATTCCCAATATTCACTGACATAGAAGCGAGAACATTTTATACACTCCAGGGGAAAAGACCGGTACACTTTGTTCCCAGGGAGTGATTTTAGTGGTCTTTTTCCTCACAGCTCTCGGCATTCAGAGCAGCCACAGCAGAGCTACACTGCATGCGCTCACCATGTGGGAGGACGGAGTTTCTTCTTAATACCCAGGTAGACCGTCAGGCTTTTCACAGGCCAGTCACGTTCTGGACGGTTACTCTGACAGACAGAGAGAGACAGAAACAGAGTGAATGAGCCTGTGAAAGAATGTGACCATAAAAACACGGTAAGTGAAATTTGTATAAAATAAATCTACCAATCTTACTCTGACTTCCTTGTACATTCTGAGAGAGTTGGAATTGAGGATAAAATATCGATCGTGGAAACTTCCAGTGGACAGCCCCAAGATGCTCCGCTCTTCTCTGAATTTCATCATCCCTTGTTTGGACGCATCCACTTTATTGGCTGGAAGATGCAGAATGGTAAGATTGTTAAGAATGAAGTGATGTGGAGGACTAACAATGCAGGGATTTAGGTAATTAGACAATTTTGTTGGCATGTGGTTTGTGTGTGTACCCAGGTAGATGATCATCGCGTCCATAGCGAGGTGTTTCTTGATGAGCAGATGGGAGTCTGTGCCAAAGGAGTGAAGGATGGGTAGGACTCGCTCCTGATAGTGCAGTGGACGTTCTGAGGGAAGTACAGTGAAACACATAAAGGAATCTGAACTAATCATTAACAAAGCATTTGTTTTTTAAAGGAAGAGAAAACATGATTGTCATTCTCAGACAAACAGGCTGAGCTCTTGATGCCATGATTGACAGGGCAGAATATTTTATATTTTATTTAGCTATGAAAATATTTTGTGTTTTAGCAAACAACAGAATGCAGATTGGGTTTACAATTATGCCATTTTACATTCTTGCTTGCCGTTACTCCTACATACCAAACTCAAAAATAGCTTTTGATACTGTAGAAAACAATGTGACTGACAGAATTCCTTCCAACTCTTCCCATCACTTAAATATTCTAATTTCCTTCCTTTTACTCAGTATCATTACTCTATCTTCTCCTATAATCAGCAGGCTGGTTTTCTGGCCAGTGACGGGAAATCTGCCAAATCATTTGAGTGTTACTGGCATTAGATAAGCCACCTCCAGGCTTCCCGGTGGGGAACCAGATGGCCCACATACCAGTCTCAAAACAAACCATGGTTGCAATGCTGAGAATGATCTTTTTGCCTCTGGAGTTTACGCGTCACTTTGGGTAGGTCAGGCTGCAGGTTGAGTGGAGAGCAATTCACAAGCTTTGAGTCACTGTTTTTGTTTCGCTGTGGGCCTTGTCATCTTTCATGTTAATTGTACACGTGAACCCGTGATGTTTTCTAAACCAAAAGAGTTATAAATAGAGCTGTACTCAACTACTTTCTTTAAAAAAAAAGAAAGATTTGCATGGTGGAAGCACATCTTATGGGCAGAAAATAATAATCTGCATTAAAATAAAAAACAAGAAGTGTATCAGTGAATTTCCCTGGGGATAAATAAAGTATCCATCTATCTATCTATCTATCAACTATTGTCTCTTCTCCATCTGTGTCTCACCCATTTCCTCCTTGTCGCTGACCTCCCAACAGCTCCAGTATTCTTTGCGTTTAACCGATATGTTACGCAGGTCCAGAACCTCACAGGTCAGCTCTGCAGCTGTCATAGCACCAGGGATCTGAGGGAGGAAGCAACACAGTTACTCCTGAGTATTTCTCTCTTCAGCAAAAGGGTGAAAGTGTGGCTGCATACTAATGTAGCTGCTTGTTTTCCCTGTGGATGAACATTGTGTTATTTGGTCCAGATCACCTTGACATGTTGCTCTGCTGTGTCCTTCTTTTCCTCCAGGTACACGGTACAGATGAAGTGTCCTCCAGGTTCAGTACTCTAAAGTGTGCAGTACACACAAACAGAGAAAAGGTCAGAGAGAAAACCACAGCATACATATGCACGCATATGAGCCCCAAAATGACAAAGTGTTGAATGAAACCGATCATGTGAGGCTTAAAGGGGTAGGTTAGGTTAAAACATTCTTTGTTTAAAATAAATAAAGATATCTACAGTGTGTGTGACTCACAGGAAACTTTGTGCTGAGTTTATCTCGCATTTGGTTGATAGCTTCGATCATGTCTAGCTGCTTCTTTAGCTGCTGCTCATCCACCTGCAAACAAGTATACACACCTTCATTCACTCACATCCAAACACTGAATCAATCATCAACTGACATGTTACTTTAATTAAAGCATTATGCCAAGCTTTAGATCTCTAGCAGCAATCCCCAAACCTCTTTATTTACTCATTGTTGCTGCCAAACCAGCTAATGCCACTAGCATGAAACGGCATTTTAATCTCATCAAAACAAAATAATGTATCTGAGATAAAGCTTTCTATAATTGGGTGGCTGTCTTTCAAGAGAGCTCATGAGAGGTAATCCTATCATAATGCATTTCCTCACTCTCTTTAACTTGTGTTTCCCATCTCCTGAATGAATTTTCAAAAAATCCCTCTACACTCATAAGATGATAACAATATACATTTAAATGCAACGGGAAATAAAATGGCACCAACTGGAATCAGTCCCTAAAAGTTTTCTGTATTTCTGGAGCCAGATCGTGCTGCCAGTATGAGATGCCATGTTCTTTGACACCTCAACCTTTTACAGCTGTGCCCTCTGCATTGTGTTTGCCATTTTCTGATGTCATCCTTTAAGAAAAATTATTCGGCTTAAGAGAACAAAATGTTTTGCCCTCCTGTCACCCCCCTGTCTAACAGTGAGCAGTGAGTCTGACCTCAAAGATCAGTGTGTAGTGCTGTATGAGGTCCTCTATGGCGCGGCCAGCAGTATAGTCCTTCCCGTCGGTCTGGAACAGCGTGGGACCGAAAACTATGGCCAGGTTATGGAGGTTCATCTGGTTCTGCTCAGAAAAACGTTGCACCCTGAAACACATGCAGGGAAACAACACATGGGTATCAAGAGACATACAGAGGTACAAGAGGACGTGGATGTGTGTATGTATTTGTGTTTCTCACAAGTAGAGGTGGTTGATAAGGGCTTGTAGTGTAGCCTTGTTGACACGAGGGAGTCTGTTCAACAGCAGCTGGTACTGGGAGATTTTCATACTTTCATCCTGGATGGCTGGAGAAAGGGACAGAGAGAAGGGAAGGGAAAGAGAAAATTATGAATACAGAAGGGGAAGAGAATCAGGATCAAAGAGAGTGTCAGGAAGTGTAAGAGGGGATGAGGGTATAAAAGAAGAGAGAGATATGGGTAGAGACGTAGAAATGTAGACAAATACAGTGAGAGAAAGAAGAAAAAGCAACATAAAGTGAGATTCAAAGCTGAGTTAAAAGTGACAAGCTCCTGATTACTGCAGTTGTCTTCACGGACGTCACTAGGATTGAAAGACAGTGGGGGCTTAGCCTCCAGGGTATGCATAAATTGCACTTGCAAAATCTTTGCACTCGCATCTTTTGTTACTGTATTAGAACTACACTTATGTCAACAGCCAGTCAGGAAGCAAAGATGGTAACAGGTAAAAAGTGACAGATTCTTCTTCCATTTCTCCTTTGTTGAACAAAAGTTAATTTAATGTTAGTTTTTAGACACATCAAAGCTGCATGGGGGGAATTCACCTAGGCCAGGCTGACTTCTTTCTGTAGGCTGTGACTTAAATGTTTTCCATCATCATGTAAATTGTATAAAGTAATACCATGTCTAATTATAAAGTAACATAGTGTCAAGTTGCAGTCCAAAGAAGGCTATTTAACTACATTATTGCTGTTTCTGCACTGTGGATTGGTTGAATAAGTGTGTGATTTTGCTCTGCAGTTTGGTTGCATACAAGGATACAATACATTCTTTATAATGTATGCTGCTGATAAGGATCCTATTAAAAGTGGCTACTTTCTGAATTTACTAACCTGATGGTGGAAGGAATAAAACATTTGGAGTAATGGTTACTGTATATATGGGTGCATGTATTTATATGATTGCTTTTATTTTATTATATTTTCCTGTGTATATCTGTGGGTATATGCTCATGTATAGCCAAGCCTACATTTAGGCAACATCTACATATTTAGTTAATTTATTACAGCCAATAAATGCAGAAAGTTAAGTGGGTCAGAATAGCAAATGTAGTAAATGAAATAATTTACTATTTAATTTAGTTATGCCTTGGTGCCTAGACCTGCCAACAAATGCCTATTGTTAGATGAAAACAAAAACAGCCCTCCTTAGACCTGTACACCACTACAGCCCTGCAGACCACTAAAGACCTGTAGACCCCTACAGACCTGATATTATTTTAAAATACTATAATAGTGATATTAATGGTGTTCACACTACTAGTGTTTTCCATAGTCAACAAATATATCCCCTCTCCTTTACCTCAAGTAAACATAGCTTAAGTTCAGCAAGTAACTTTCATTAACAACAACTTACAACAACATTCTTTATCACTCACTATGATGAATCAATCTTCCTTCACCACGTCTATGTGTCGCTGTGTGTGTGTCTGTGTGTAGTAACATTGTTCGGCAACTAGGCAGAGCAGGGATGAAACGAAACGTCCCTCAGGGTCCTAGTGCCTGACCACAGTAGGGATTTAAATTGTGAGGCAAAGGAAACAACCAGAATGATTAATTTAAGCCAATAAATACAAATTATATTGGTATTATTCTATAGTATTTATAATTTTTTTGTTTTTCTTTGTTGAGTACATGTCTGCAATGTAAAAAAATAAAATAATAAAAAAATTATTATTTATATATATTATTTTTCTTATTATTATTTGGGGGAGGGGCTTAGGACCATGTTGGGGTAGCTTCAGCCCCCTTAAAATAGGCCTAAAGACGTCCAAGGTTGTCTTGATAACAAAGGCCGTATCTGCTTGTCAGCTGACAAACTGCTGCAGCATCTCTGGCAAACTGATGCGGCAACTGAAATCATTCTGCTTCTGATGATTATATATACACACACACACACACACACATCTTTAATAGTAACCACTCCAGAGTTTGACTGAACTTTATTGATAGGAAGGTTAAAGGTTTTGAGATATCAGTCACCAAAACGTTTCCTACAACAATAATCCAAGTCTACTGGGACTACTTCTTTAATAGAAACTTAAACTGTTAAAACTGTCCACAGTGAGGTCTGTGGATTATCCTAAAAAAAACAGTACATCTGCCATTTTATTCCCCTCCATTTTGGCAGCAGAACTCAGCAACCAATACAGTATCTCCTAACCTCATTGAACAAATAAACTACTTGCATGGCTGGATACCACTAGGTGTAATTGGGAAAATGTGATAGGTGGTGAAGTGACCCAACCTCAGATCACCGCTTGACTATTTTGCAGGGCACAACAACAGTCTTGTGAGACTTACCAGCAGTACTGAGCCAGGTGCTGGCATCCTCTGACGTGAACAGTCCTTCTTCTAACTCCCTGAAGAAGCGTTTGAGCGTGTTGGAGACGTCGTCCACCTGGTGCTCTCCTTCCCGCAGACAAAGACTGCGAGCATCGCGACGGAATCTCTCGCACAGCGCTGCCACACGGGAGTTCACGCCGCTCTTACGATAGATCCCTTCAGATGTCATTCCTAAAAAAACATTAAAAATGCATACACAAGACCACAAAATGTTACAAACAGAGGCAATGTCCATACTGTCACTCTTAGAAAACACATCCTGTAACACCACTGTTGGGTAAAAACTTATTCCTCCAACTTGATATTCATATTTTGACTTAAGAAGGAGGATCACGTGGTCCAGTATGGATTCAAAAATTAACTGAACTCATAAGACTTAAAGAAGTGTAAAATGCAAGGTATTTCAGCTAAAAACTGGACTTATTTTCTAGAGGAAGTCCTGGGACACAGGTTTGGAGAGCATCAATAACTGATACTGATGTAACAACAACTGAACAAATTAAAGTGTCCTGGGTGTTTAACACTACTCAAATGACTCAGTTCAAGTTATGTCCACTAGAGGGATTCTGGTGATTTAAAAAAAAACTCAACTCTCGCTTGCTTTCTATTGTACTGTTCTTGTTAGTTGATCTTGGCTGCACTGGCTCACTGTCAAATTTCAAGTGAGATCCGATTACAATATACTTTCTTTGTAAAGGACTTTACGCACTTTTCGGGACCAGAAATTCTAGGTCGAGGGCCAAAGGTTTGTAAAACCCTGCACTTTATCACAATATCAAGAATGATTACATCAGATGTAGTGTCACGGTAAATGATCACCATCAGTGCATGACTGCGAGATACAAGATATTTCTGACCTGGTTTCCCAGAAAGCTGACCAAAGAGATTAACATTCACGGCAAGTGTGTACAGTAAATGGAGGGAAATGCAGGCGTGAGAGGAGGAAAAGGGAGAAGACGATCATGGGTTGACAGAAAGGAAAAAGAAAACTAGTCAGAGTGAAAAAAACCAGGACAGTTGGTGGAGGTGGTAGGACAATAAAGAAGGAGTGAGGGATGGGAAAGAAAATAAAAAAGAGAGGGGGGGAAAGCAGCAAAGAGGGAGAAAGGGGATAAATTGAGTTGGAACAGAGTTGTTTTGTTGTCTTATGGTCTGTTGGTCTCTTGCAGAGCCAGATATCCTGCTATCATAGTCACGTAAGGACACACACACAGAAAGTGTAATCAAACAGCAATGGCAAGAAATACTGTACAGGCACATGGCAGTGAGACTTCATGCCTCTCTGTGTGTGTGTGTGCCTGTTTAGGTTGACAGGGTGTGAAGGAGGAATACGGCACCCCTTTAAATCCATTTGTCAGACTTGTCACTGTCTGTGCACATCTCTGCATGTCTCTCACCGCACTGTGTGATGTAGCCGATGCAGCTGTCTACTATGACAGGGATGTCTGTCTCTGTCAGCTGCTGTTGGCTCAGTGTGTCTCCTCCACTCCCCGCTGCTGCCTGGATGGCCCCACACCAGCCGGCAAAATCCAACTTCCTCTCTCCCTCTATGTACAGCGTTCTAAATAAAGAGATAAACATTCAACAAGTGAAGAAGAGATGGAAGTGAGGAAAAAAAAGTAGAAAAGACCAAAACTGATTTACAAAAAAAATACACATTATACTATTGACTGTAAACTGTCCCCTCTCACCTGCCTTTCTCCACCAGAACCAGCACCTCGTTGTCTTGCTGAATTGCTGTAAAACACAAATACAGTGCTTTTAAACATCACAGTGTATCTGTTCTTCAAACTACTGTATTTCATAATGAAATACTCCCCCGCTCCCCCATCAAGTGCGTGTGTGCATGTACTCACAGAGTTCATTCAGCTTGCGGAGGTGGATCTCCTCTCCCTGGCTGTCCGCCAGGTAGGCGTGAAGTTTGGAACCCACCAGGGCAAACCAACCGACCTTCGATGTTTGTAGGTTCAAGCCATCTTTATACTTCAGTCGCCCAATCCGCTCAAAGCCCAACCTCAGTAAAGGCTCTGCAGTAGCTGGGATAAAGCTCTACAAATAAAAGGAGGACAGTGTGACTTTGTAATACATTGCTCATTAATAATTTCCTTCTCTTTTCATGATGATTTACAGTCTTTCATCTGTGCATTACTGAAACCTTCCAAGAAAAACAATAATAATTCAATTGTTAGAAGAAAGGTTAAAGCTCCTGTAAAATATTTCAGTGGCAGGGGGATTCATGTCAAACAGAAACGACCTATAGCTGTAAATGTGTCTTTATTCAGCCAATCCAGCATCGTCCTTATTGTTTTAAATGTCCTCTGACACATCCAACTGTTAGATCACAGAATATTAAATACATACACTTACAATGCTGAAGTAGATACAATACTGTATCTACTTCAGCATTAAGCATGTACAGCTGAGCACAGAAGATGAAACTAACTGTTGCTTCATGTGACACTATTATGTAGCTGACAATTATGTCAGCTAAAAGGAGTGCTGCTCTGAAGGAAAATAAGTGGCAGGGGAAACACGTCAGCATTACCCAGTCCTGTCCCGAAAACTAGGCAGCATTTAGCATGGGTGGAACTGCAAACCTTCCCCTGATCAGAGCTTTTAATTTCTCTACTTTAAATGAACAATTACTATGTCAAATCCTCCCCAAGAAAGGGTCCACCTGACGAGAAAGTACAATTTGGGTTTATTGACCCCAACGTGTATTTGGTGATTACCTTGGCGATAGACTTGACCCATTCCTTGTGGCTGTCTGGTTGATCAGTGCCAAACAGATAGAGACGCTCTGACTCTGAGTACAGTTCAAAGGAATGTTCATACCTGAGGGTTAGAAAGGGAGGTTAGGCATAAGTGAGACAGAGGGTGGTATAAAAACCAGGAGAGAAAAAGAGAGAAACAAGTAATTTTGTGTCAAAAAGCTGTGTTCGTGGATTAGCTTGTGTGTGTTGATACCCGTGTTTCTCAGTGGGGTCGACAGCCAAACAGGCTATCTCCGAAGCCTTCAGAGATCCATTAGGGTTCGAGTTCTTGTCACTCTCATAGTAGCTGAAGGTGCCATCATTCAGCGTGCACCAGCGGCGACTGAACTCTACATGGAGGGACAAAAAAGGTTTACAAAGCATAATATTAAGAAGCATAATAAAACAAATGGCCTCATATTAGTCGCTAATAGTAAAGCCAATTTTAAGAACTACATGACTTTGTTTAGAAAATGGCTTTACAAATACACAGTTTGTTATTTCTGTGTTATGGAGTGTATATAAGCGTCTGTGTATACCCTCTTTCCCTTTACGCTCCGTGATAGCCCGAGCCATGGATGCAGTCTTGAACAGGAAACCATTGTGAGACACACAAGGTGGTGCTGAGTAATGTATTGCATCCATGGCCTCGCCCACCTCTGACCGTGGTAGCTCTGCAGGAGAACGAACAAACAAAAAATTGTGTAAAATATACCATACAGGCTGTCATCTACTGGGAGTCTACATCTACCTGAAATAGGAGGGCATCTGGTAAAGTTAAGTGGAAAACCCCAAACACTCTTGGGTATGACAGGAATGTGTGGCACATCAAAGAAAGTATAAGGAATTTACATTCAATTCACAATAATTTTGACACTATCAGGCTATTATTTAATGTACACTTCAAACAAATTAATCACAATATACACTATAATCCTTTATGTGGACATGGATACAGGCCAGAAAGTCACACATTGTTTACATTGCATGCATGGTTATACCGTACCTGTGTTGAGATTGTGGCTTAGTAGCTCAGCCTGTAAGGGTTGTGAGTGTGCGTTGGCCAGGGAGAGAGGGGTGGGCAAACTTGCCATACCAGTTGAACAATTCACATCTGCGCCACAGAAAATCAGGCTCAACGTCTCCAGCACATCACTGCATTGCACATTTATACATAGAGCCTAGAGAGAAAGAGATTAAAAGAAAGACAAAAGATACAAATGAGTAGATGCTCAGGTACGAAAATAAACTATGTGCTGCTTTTGGCATAAGCAACAGTGGCCTCCAGCCTTTCAGTCTACAGAATGTTGCTATCAGACTTAAGTCGAATACTATGTGGAATAATACCATTTGAGTGCGATGACAATCAAACCAAATGATCATAGCACATGGAAGTCAAATTAGCGTGTTTTGTTATTGACTATAAGGAAAATCTATACTGGCCTAAAACATTTTACAACCTAGCAGGGTGAAATAAAGACACACATGATATGAATACTATTTTTTTTAGCATTTGTACTTTACTTTTTAGTGAAAAATCAATGGGGTGGGAAAGGGCCCAGGGGAGGAATGCAGTGACAGTGAGACAGAGAAAGAAAGCGATAAGAAAATGAGCAAGTAAAACTATGTGTGTTACTAAACTGATAATAAAGTGATGACTTTTGTACTATTCTCCTGCAGCTGCTGACCTAGCTTTAATAATGTGATGTAATACCTTGTCAGCTTTGTTTCAACAGAAACTGTTGAGGTCAAACTGCGTGCTTATGTGTAGGCAGGCTTTCAGACCAGCAGCAGGTCAACAAAACAACACTGCTATGCCAGGTGGAAATGAATGCAGAGTCATTCCATTTATTGTTGAAAAGCAAATATACTGCACTGTCAATATAAAACTCAAGTAATTATTTTAGGACCAACCAGGATCAACCTGCAGAGGTTTTAATTTTGATAGAACTATCAATGTGAGCGCTCTCTAAATCCACTGTATGCACATTTAATAACAAAGTAACCTGGAGAGATTTTATAGCAATTAGCCCGTAAGTCCGGATGTACTTTTTTCTATATTTCAGAGGAGCGCTGGTGAAACTGGTGAAATGAACACTGATCTAAGGTAAAGCTGTAAATGCACCCAACATGCACTAAGGACGGATTTTGATCCGATTAGCCAGACCACCTCCGGAAGTGGTCAGCGAGGCATTGTGACTACACTGAACACAAGTGAAAATGCAAATGCATTGCCAATCAATATGCAACAAATACGTGGCTGGACAAATGTAGCACATAAAGTTTGACGGTGAGGACAGGCAGTGTGTCCATAACGTGTTGTACATGAACACACTTAAAGAGCACAATTCCATGTACTCGTGTTTTTGATGAACAGTGAAATGAACGTATGTGTTTGTGAACATGAACTCACGCTGTTTAACTCAATATGACATACTATAATACCAGAAAGGAGTAAACATTATGAAGAAAGGTAGCGCAAGGATGCTAGTTTTACTTTCAGAGATGGTTCCGAAAGTTCTTATACAGTCAGTTACAGAGACTTGTTTCGGTTGCTTCAGTTGCCCATTTAGGCAGAACCTGGATACGAGACGCTGTGTAGGGTTGCACATTTATTTTAGATATATTTAAATGCATTAATTGTCATCATATTCAGTGGCATTGAAGTATTAGATGTATTGTTTTGATTCTCTATTTCACTGAAGGAGCTATACAGCAATTCAGTTATTCCAGTAATTCCATTTTATCCAAGTGTACCAATTACAACCTTTGAATCTGCAACATTAAGCCATGTGACCAAAAACAAAAGTTAAGATGTAAATGCACACACACATTTGTTGGGAAGTCTTACATATATCCAAAACAAACAGATACAAACGTCTAAACCTTTCCACACTCAAACCACCGTTTTAGTCTCTAGAAGTGGATTTTAAACCAGATATCTTTACTAACAATAACCCAAGGATAAAACAACAGTGTTGTCTTTAGACTATAGCTTTAAAATACTAAATGTAAAGAAAGAGGAAGGACAGAAAGGCGAAATAGGAAAGATGTTATGACTGACAGAACAAGGATGCAGTGTTTTTACAGCTGAGGAACTCAACTCAGACACACACACACATACACACACACACACACACACACACACACACAGTCTGTCTTCTGTTAAAACCAATACACTCTTTGGATCTGATTGAGAAATTCCACAGCACTCTGTCACACATACTCTCCTCCTCTAAGTACTGTTGAGCCTCTACACGAACATACAGACAAACAAACTAATTAACGAAGATTAAAATTACACAAGAGACCCCTACACACACACACACACACACACACACAAACTGCATTTCTCTGTCTCACACATTATTGGAGACATCTGACCAAAAAGCTTGTGCACATAGCAAACACTCCAATAGTGTCATCAGCTGTCTGTTTGCTTCAACTGACTTTGTAAATGCTTGTGTTGGGTTTCAATACAGCTGATCACATTATGCTGTAGCAGAAAGGAATGGAAAATGGGTATAAAATGCAGTCTTCCCTTTTAAAACTTTGGAATAAGGAGATACAGATAAAGGGACATCTGTGATCAGAGCTGAACTCTTAAACAAGTCCAACTAGAGACAAAAAGACAAAGATGAGAGAGTTGAAATGATTTAATTAAAAGCCTGAACTCCTACAGCATAAAAGAACAGTAGGAAAAGTACACAAGTGCTAGTATATTTGCAACACCTTCATGGAAAACTGGATCACTTTATCTTCACCTTTTATCTGCTTGGATTTGGCACTGCACTCTCACTTTTACTTTGCCTGGGAAACAATTTACTGTACGTCTCCTGCATTCTTCCAGCCTCTGCTTGTGCTTCTGTTTGAAATCACTTTCCTGCAATTTCATTTCCCCCCATGAGAATGAATTGAACTAATGTTATTTAATAGGCTCATCATTATGAATTCATCTTAGAAAAATTTACTACAGCCTATGATTTGACCACAGGCATACTGCAGTTCAGAAACAGTAACTTAGAGTTTGGCGTGGTGTTTGTGATGACACATTCCTAAGCCTGATAACTTTGTGTGTTCCAGTAAAAATGAACAAAACCAGCCCCCTGTCTCATGTGGGGACATACAGTGCATGTGAAAACTAGGCTGTATGTAGGTCAGTGTCCTGTAATGTATCAATAGCCAACCATGTGCCTTCTGACCAGGAGATGTGAACCAATCAGAAGAAAGTACAATGAGGAAATGGGTTTGAGCGTTTAAAAACCTCACACCCTTCAACATCTGCTGGAGTAATGTAATAACATACGCACACATACACACACATACATACAAGAGAAGGGAATTCAAGAATCTTTCCCAATTTCCCCCAGAGAGAGAGCGAGACAGAGGGAGATTTTATCTGGGTGTGTCTAAAATCACAGGCCTCCATCTGGCCTCTGCAGTTATATGGGACAGAGTTAGAGGAAAAGAAAGAGATGAGAGGCACAGAAGAAAGAAAAATATTGTGAAAGGAAGATTAAAGCATTTCAAGGAGGCACATTAATCAGAGAATGATTGTACTTGTCTAAAAACTTCAACATAATACACTCAGACCCCCTACATACAGACACACACGCAGCCGACCCTGCTTTGTCCATTTTAGCATATACTGAACATCCAAGCAAAGGATACACCCACATTTATGTATATGTGAGTGTGTGAGTGTGTGAGTGTGTGTGTGTGTGTGTGTGTGTGTGTGTGTGTGTGTGTGTGTGTGTGTGTGTGTGTGTGTGTGTATGCACGTCCATATATTAAATCCAGATGAGAAAGAGTAGTTTTCCACAAATGTTCCATCATTACCTCACCAGGGACAGTTTACAGAGAGAGAGGGAGATAGAGAAGGAGGTGACGGTGAAAATCCAGACAGATGAAGAAGGAACATGACAAGGAGGAAAAACAGAAAGACAGAGGCACACAGAAAACGACAGACAAAGAGGGAGGAAAAGAAAAGCACTGGGAAATAAACATCAGTGTGAATGAGGAGATGAGAAGAGTCAGTTGGAAAAGGGAAGAAAGATGATGACAATAGAATGAGCAACAGCAGGGAATGGACAGAAGGAAAGGGGTAAGAGAGATGGAGCTTTTCTTCCATGGAAGCCACTTTCCAAAACTATAAAAGCACAAAAACAAGTCTATAAAGAGTTTTACTTCTCCCACTCAGCTATGTTTGTTTGCTATAATAAGAAACAATAACTTGCTGATTGTCACCAGCATGCAGTCAACAAAGACGCAACAGACATGCTTAAAAAGACTTGGAACAGTCCTTGGCAGCTAATCTTTTACCCTAATAACATAAATAGGAAGCATAATCTAACATGGTATCATAACAGTGAATAGGTTTAACAAACTTTAGAGACAGATAGCTTTCTTTGAACAAGTGCAACAAGATGCATGATTAGATGAGTCTTACTCATGATAACTGTCCCTAACTGAAACTTTGCACATGTACTCTCAGACTGCCAGTACTTCTGTGTGAAATAACTCAAAGCCAAAGCCATTCTGTACATTTCTCAGCCTTATTATGCTCCACACAGTGCTCTTTTGGCTTCTTCGCTCTCTCAGAAACCAAACAAGAAAGCATTTCAAGCATTTCTGGTAATTTCTGATGAAAACGCTCTGATAAAAAAAATCAGTGTAATATAATAAGACACAATAGAGGAAAGCTCATGGCTGGCTGTCATTTTTATTCTTAACACACTGGTGACTGCACAGTCTACCTCCAAAAAAGAAAACCAAGTTGAGTTTCCCTATGACATTTGGGATTTTTTTTATCATGCATGCTCAAACACATTTTTAATAATTTTTAATAAAAAGAATAACACTATGTTCTTGCAAGAGAATCTGAAACCCAATTAATGGATGAAAGACTGAAGTATCTATAGTCTGTATCATGTAAGTATCTATAATCTGTTTAGTGCAAAAGCGGTGGGGAACATGAGAGCAAAAGCCAAAGATAGAGGGGAAACAAAGCAGGACGGGGGCAGAGTGAGAGAAGGAGAGACACAATGATGTCCATTGACAGAGGTGAGCCTATCTACTCTGAGTACACATGAACACACACACACACACACACACACACACACACACTAACACACAGGGCGCAACAGACCAAAAATGCAAAAAAGGCACACAAACATGCCTACACACACACACACACACACACACACACACACACACACACACATTTGCATGTTAACATATCTCAGCCCACCCCCAGTGAAAAACATACACACAGACACACAATAACTCTAATGTGCTCACTAACATAGAGCTACAGTACAGCAGTCCTTATGGTCTCAAGACAAAACTATGCCCCACCAACACATTCAAATATGGGTTTGTTCAAGTACGCTGAGATTACCTACTGTCAGACATCCAAAGTCCTAGAGTCGCCCACATTAAAACACACAATCTTTACAGAGAGATTCTACAAAAACACACAGAAGCAGACACATAGCATACTTTCACTACCCTCTCCTGCAGCTCATCAACACACACAACCTTACCTGTAAGTTTTCAGTTCCTTTCAAATCACTCCTCTGTCTGAAATGTCAGTCTACACAGACACAAAGTTTCAAATGCAATAAAATGCCTAGTTTGAGATGCTTTAATCTGACAGAAAAGTTGAGGCAATACTAGCCACTTACAGATCAGAAAAAGAGCCAGGATTGAAGAAACCAACTTTCTTCAGCAGTCACAGCCAAATAATGAGGGGGAGAGGGGGAGAAGAGAGGGAGAGGCGGAGTTACAGCACATTCCAGCTAAAGCAGTGAGTAATGTCGTCACATACAGGGGGTAGATAGAAAAAACAAAGAAGGAAACACTGAAGTAGGGATAAAAAGCCAGGACTAGATAAACAAAGCTGAATGTAGCCCAAGACACTTGTGTACTCACACAGTACACAAACTTAGGTTTCTCTCTCCCTTTCACACTCTCACACAGTGTTTCCATCACACACACACACACACATTACATTGACTTACATTCATTCACTAACCTTACCCCTAACCACTACTTGCTGAAACCTAACCCTAACCTTAAACAAAGTCTTCATCCTAAAATGTAATGATTTACGTTATGGGGACTTGTATTTTGTCTTCATAGGGGGGCAAGTACCCACAATGCAACAGTGCAAACAGGTTTTTGTCCCCACAACATCAGTAACTTGTTACATACCCACAATGCATTACTGTCACTGCCTTTTCACATAACTGTGTGGTTAACACAAACACACTGTAGAAGTCTGTTATTTCTAAAGACACACCCAAGTGGAAAGAGTAGCTGAAGAACTTCAAGTATATGATCTGAGATAAAGAATAACAGGTAGATCAGCAATCACTGAACATCGGTTTGAAAAGACTGGTAACTATAGAAAATCCAGAGTGGCCACATTCTCAACATTTGAGAGAAAATGCAGTGACAGGAAAAGAGAGAGTCATGAAGGGGGAGGACTGAATGAAGAGGGAAGAACCAGCAGCTAAGTCAAATACGCAGTGATACGTGCGTGCGTGTGTGCGTGTGACAATAAGAAAACTTCCTTTATCTCCTTCTGCACATCCCAAACACAGTGACTCACACACACAAGCTTGAACGCTTGAGGGAGGAAAAATAGAACCCCAGTCAGGTGCTAAATGTGATTCACTCACACACTCAGTGAGTGTGTGAGCAGTCCACATTGTTTGTGGTAAGTGGGTTAAGCAGCAGCTAATGACTGACCAAGCTGAGTCTGACACACTAAGATATTTACCGCACACAGTGGAGCACAGAAAGGGCTCAGTATAAAACCCCCGACTCTAGCCATTCCCAAAATGTTCCTAAATGTCCTACTTATAACTTTTACTGACCAGCTTCATCTTATTAAGACGGCACAGGTATGTGCTTACTGAGCTCCCATTGACAAGGATTGATAGCGTTGTTGTCATCCTGACAGGGCTGTTGTCTACAGGTACAGTAAACCCTGGATTTCATTGTTATGTCTAACCTACGTAGAGGCCACCGCTGTTGCACCACAAGTATGAGCTTACATATTTTGCAAACACTGGTGAGTCAAAAGCAGGCCAGGAATTAACAGGAGTTAGTTTGAAACCTTTTGTTAATATCACTCTGGCTGTGTTTAATTTAGTTTGACTCTGAATGTCATTATTGCAGTTGGCCGGCTGGACTCCTGGGAATCAGGGATTCTGCCAGCTTCTGTAATCTAGGAACCTGCGTTTCGCTCCAACTGCAGTGAGTTTAAATCAGTCTCTCAAATGCCCCACTTTGGGGTAAAGTGACACATCTAGCTTGGAGGGGAAAAACATCAGCCACTGAACGAGTTAACTGTAGACTGGCTACTTTATTGCCACTGACTGGAGAGACATGAGACAACATAGCTGCTATTTCAGACTTGTAAGATGAGCTTGCTGGAGTGGTTTCACACTCAAAAATAAAACTCCTTTAGTGCACCATAAGGCTTTCAAAAGTGTTAAATCAAGGGACTCGCTTATTTTGTTATGTTCTTTTAAACTGATATGATACAAAAGGCCTGTTCTGTTGTCTGTCAGTCTCTCTATCTAACAGGTCAGTACAAGAACAAACAGTGAAAGGACTAAAACATACAGAATCTATAGTCACTTCTTTACTCTTGAGTCTTGGTCTGAGTAGTAAGCATGCAGATATACAGTGTATGACGTGTACATGCAAAATCTTAATGTAGGCACTGTATTTCAGGCATAAGGAAACAGGCAATATTACATTCAGCAGCAATGGGTATCTCAAAGTGAATAAACGAACAAAGTCACCATCATAAATTAAAAAGTCGATCGCTCAACCAAAAATCTCAGTTTCCTGAGCATTTCTTTCCCAAGGTATAGATACCACTACAGTGTGTGGATTTCAAATCAACACAAGGGTTAACACAGACTAAAGCAAACAATCAAAATTTCAACTTACATTGTTGAGCTCTCTCTGGTTTCCGTACAGAGGGTGGTACTTCCTGTATTTTCCCTGGCGGTATTTGTTGGCGATGAAGCGCCGTCTATCTTCGCTGCAACTAGAGGGAGTCAAGGCTTCACTCGGCGGGATGTTAGCTGCCCAGAAACTGTTTACCCGCTCGTTGCCTAGCAATAGAAACACCTGTATCCCAGGTTGGATTTAGGAGAAATATTTCCACGTTAAGAAGGGTAGAACGCATGTGTGTAGTGGTCTTACAACGGTCAAGATGTGAGCTGTCTCATAATGTACACTGTACAGTTTATCAGGTATGTCTGTACATGTTTAATATATTATTATTATTCTCTATGTGTAAATCATTACAATGCAGTCTATTACAACACCACCACTAACTGCAGCCTCAGCAATTACCACACAGTTGAATCCAAAGCCATGGCAGTGCCAACAAAAACTTACTATTTGAAGCTTCACAAAGACTAACTGTAGAGCTATAGTATTGTGCTGTGTTATGTTATATGAGTGCATCTAATAAACTCTGGATAAATGCATCTGCATCTCTATCTGGGTTTAGGCAGCTAAACTATTTGGCCATGAATAACTCGTTCATGCCACTTGCTAAAGACTGTATGATCTTTTAATTGTGTATACGTGTGTGTGTACCTGTACAAGCTCCTCTGTCCAGACCTTTTTGTCCATTTTCAGACTACGAACCTTTGAGACACTAGGACCCAGTCCTCTGTGCTCTCCTGAAACACACACACACACACACACTTTGAAAACAAATTACATCCCAAACATGGATTAAGCTGTAGACATGCTGACAACAATGCCGAAACCGTTGTTAAAAAGAAAATATCTACATTGACAAATTTACAAACCTCATGACAGCGAAAATACATACAAATAAAAACACACACACACAAACCTGCGCATCGTTTACAGACCACCACACACAAGTTGATAGCGGCCCATTCCGGCTTGGGAGCCCCACAGTCAGCACAGAGACTGTTGCTAGGCTCCGCCCAGATCCGCTCTGCCACCTCGCTATTTGACAAGGCCTCACCTATGGCAACCCGCATGGCGTCCACCCACTGCTCTCGCAGCTGCTCTGACTCTGCGATGAAACTGCGAAGAGAGACAAACACGCGGCCGTGGGTTAATGCCGACATGACGGTGACAATAACAACTACCTAAGAGACAGAAATAAGAAAGCCTGTGTTTGCCCTATGTGTGGGCGTTAGTGTATCCTTATGATCATGAGCCCACTGAATACTCACTCCACTCTGCTCTTCTTTTGCTAAATTTACTTGAGTCAAAGACTGGAAACTATACAAACACATACACACATAGACAGATTTGAGGCTTTGACGCAGAACCACATGTCAGAGTCCTTCCTCTTCTCATCAGTCTAACTTGTTGGTTTCTCTGTCCTTAAAATACACTTTAACACACTTCTCAAACGACCAGAGTCGCAAACCGAGACACACAGTCCAACTCTTATACAAACACACAAGCCTTTCAGATTTCCCCATCCTGTCAAGCTGCGCCCTTGCACTGCAGGCTGTGCGCTGTCAGCCAAGAGACCACACACACCACATCACACATTCACTTACGCACACACATCTTCCTCACTCTTCTTCACACACACACTTACTCATACAAAGGGCTTTTCACATTCTCGAAAGACATCCAGCTGAGGACTCTGAGGATAGTTGGACGGTGGGAGTTCTCAGTAAAACAATATGATCTAATTTCCCGTAAGTATCCAAGCACCAACTCAACTCAGCTTGACTTACAATGAATAATGATTACATTCGCACTTAAATCCTTATGGGAAAACATAAACGCATTGCTGAGATGAAAAAAGTAGTAATCATTCAGACCATGTACAGTAAGGATAATTATGTCTCCGCAAAGGAAATACACACAAATCTCACATCCAGGTCAAGAGTTTAAGTTTACTGTGTACACATGGCAGAGAGTCTGTAAGTGTGTGTGCTGCATTTTTCTGTACGTGCAGTACCTGAATATGCGGTAAGGTGTGGTGAGATCAAAGCTACGACGATCTGTGTCTTTAACATTTCCCACATTCATCTCAATAGATGTGATACCCACACCTATACGGTAGTCCTAGAAGAAAAAAAAATTAATTTAAAATTTTAGTTAAAATATCATTTGAAATTGCTATATTAAGTTTAATTTTATGTTTCTCTTAATGTGGACTAGGTGGAAATAAATCTAGTTGGTTTACGAATGTAATCACTAAATTCACTTAATTGTTGTGTTGATGTTAGATTTCATAAACTTGCATAACACTGTAGAATTAAAAATGTTCTGAGTAAAGGAAAAGCTAAAGAGAAATGGTAGAATACAAAAAATACACAACCAACTGAAAATTACTTATTTGAAGTCTGGGATTTCTAAACACCGCTCATCTCTGCAATCACACACAGAGGGTCCTTACCTCAATGCTTTTGTAGAGGAAGACTTTATCTGAGGCAACAACAGTATAAAGTTTAGAGCGTAACCCTCTAAGCTCCAGATAGCCCTGATGGTCTGGGGTCAAAGGTGAGCCGAGGCTCATGACGTTGGGATGAGAGCGCCCCCTGGTGCAGTCCAGCAGTACAGTCACCCAGTCGTTTCTCTCAACTGAGTGGATGAGCAAACACATGCATAAATAAACATGTTTAGTAAATATGCATGTATGTAAGTAAGTGGGTAAAATTTATTTAATATAGCACCTTTCACAGAGCAAGTCACAAAGTGCTTTACAATGATAAAAATAATAACAATAATAACAAAAGCAACAATAATAAATGTGCATATTTGTGCATCTAGAAGACATGACATGGTACAACTTTATTTACAATTTTTAAAAATGATTTTTTATGTGTGTACGCACACACAGACAAACCTTCACTTTCAGCCCTGAAAATAAACGTTCGGTTATTTGTGACGACCTCAAACTTCAGCTCCCCCACACTGGTCACATTAGTGATGAAGGCAGTAGAGATGATCCCCTTAGAGTACACCTCCTACAACACACCACACACACACACATACACCAACACACACACACACACACACACCAACAACTACCCTGTTAAACAGATCTATATGGTATATACAACATGCAGGAAGTGTGTATGAGAGTGTGTGTTCAGATGTGCGCTCATGTTTGGGTGGGTGGGAAAGTCTGTCCTAATGCATGTGTGTATCTGATGTGCAGCCCACGCAGAAATAGTTTTTTTAAAGCATTATTTTTTGTCCAGTCACTTGCCTGTCTCACAGAACTGACACAACTCCATTTTATCAAATACAACAATCCACACCGATACTGATAAATCCATGTGTGAAGCACGTCACCACAGGACCCCCCAGGTTTTTTAAGCTTAATTTGGTGTGCTTTAAAAAGCCTCATATGCACAGACAGCTGTTTAAACAATTCAGTATCTGTAATGATTGATCATGACCCCAGTTTTGCTATGAGCTTTCCAGTTCCACCACAGGCATACTTCCCCTGCTCATTACAGAAGGCAATAAGTTCAAAGAAAAACCTGAACCTTTTTTGTCCTGAGATTCATGATGTCAGTAAGTGTGTTGACAGTTTGGCAGGCTGTTGTGGTGCTAACAGCTGGTCCTGACAGCCGATGACCTAACATATGTGGGAGTTGATATGGACTTTGGAGTAGCGCTTGCATGCTGCTCATGTCTTGTATTTGATGTAGATTCCCAGTAAGAGGAACTAATGTGATGAGTTACTGCATATCTCTGCTGTTACCTTGTCATTGTCAAAATATCTCAGGTAGTCAACATCCAGCTTTACCCATCGTCTCTGATAATAAAGGGCCCTGTGTACAAGGACAGACACACAAACATATCTTCAAAAGTACAGAGCAATAATCCTTTTACGGTAATGCAGGAGAAACTAGGATAGCAGATTGGCATTGTTAAACTGGGTAATATTTGGATGTGTTTCAACATTTCTTTATTACCATTTCATAGTAAATATTAACCAATTATTTAATAGTATAAAGGGCATGAAAAAGCAGTTGTATTGCTTAGGTTAGGTATAAAAACAGAATCTCAAAGAAGTCCACAATGACACCATACCATGATCTTTTGAATCACTGTCATGTTAGGTGTGAGGAATGATAAAACCAGTGCTAATGCCATGTACTCAACAGACATCTGTATTAGTTGATGCCCTTTATTTAGCAGAAACTCAGCTTGTGTGTGTATATGTGTTGTCATTTATACCCCTGAGGTGGATTCTTGTCCAGCCAGCCCATCTTGATGACAGCAGTGAGCTGAGAGCTGTCTTCTTTAGTGGCTGTAGCCAGTCTGCCAGTGTTTGGCAGGTACACACTGCCTTGCAGGTTGCTAAGGCCCCCATCCTGCCACAAGGTACTTTGGATGCACAGAAACAAGTGCACAAACACACACTTCGTAAACAATATTAACAGAAAGAAACCAGAAATTAATGTATAATAATCTTGTATAATTTTTTTCAAGAAATAAATCTACCAGTTTTTGTAATTTGGGACACATTTCAAAGTTTAATTACCCTTTAACTGAACTTTATCAGCCAGGAAATCAACAAGCATACATTTTATGTCACCACGTGCCTAAAGGTTTCTGCAGGACACCATGAATAAGTTTGACAGTTTCCGTCTAACAGGCTACTGTGTTGACAGCTATATGAAAGAAGAGGGCGGTTGCTGATTAGATTTACAATTAAGCTAAAGTAAATAGATAATTTTTGTGGCAACAACTGAACGTTTACAAATTATTCACAGTCTACAAAAGGTAAAAACAATGTATAAACAGTTTTATAATCAAAGGCATTCCTTTTCAACTCCGCCGATGCGTAGAACTGATAAAGATGTACTAAATGAAGAGGCATTCCTGTTCATGCTGAGGTTCTTCAGAGGTCAAATTTTTTGCTTTGTGTGCTTACAACTACTAAAAAGATTAGAGGGCTGAGTAAACCTATCAGTCACTGTAATAAATAAAAAAGTCAGAATACAGGTATACTCGCCTGTGCGCTGCATATTCACAATATTTACAGTTTCACAGCCACTGGTTTTAATCAAGCAACCTAATTATTGATCACAAATCACATTCATTTTGATAATCCACATTTATAAAGAAACAGAAAACCTTTTTACTGAGGTCTGTGCCACTTCTACTGGATGAGCCAGGATTAGAGCTGCCTTGCTACAAAATCTGTTAGTATTTTAAGGCTCTGCACTTTCTACACCTTAGTAATTTACATACATGCAAAAAGTACAATCATGCTCTTGTGCATAGAGATTTAATCATTTTTGGATGACTGTCAAGAAAAAGGGCATTCCATACTTACTGTTTTACTGTGTGTAAAGTGATCAAGCCTGTTTTGCTTCCCCTTCTGCCAAGAATTTAAGCTCTCCAGCACTTCCATCATCACAATCTACACTGAACAACACTACTCCTGAAGGGTCTGATACAGCTCAGTCTATGAGTGTGCCAGATGGATAATTACATTTACAGATAGCTTTATGGCACAGACAACTCAAGCATAAGTAGTCTATTCTCTGTGGTTGCTCTTTGGCTTCTTTCTATTGTACCACCTAAGTGTGCATTTCCGGCTGTGTGTTTGTTTGTTTGTGTGTTGATGCATGACTCACTCATCCTCCTCCAATAGTCCGTCATCACTGCATAAGGAATTGTACCGTCCTTTAGTCTGACAAGGAACGTGCAGGGACACATCCTATTGGACAAGACAGCCATCACTCACGTGCAGTAGGACAAGAGGAAGAAGACTGTAAAAAAAAAAGAAAAAAAAAGAGACATTCTCACTTACCATGTCTGGTGTGTTCATTCTATGAAGACTGAGGTGAAACAAGTCTGGATCCTCGTAGTCATCAATATTATCATCAAGCAAACCCAACCCTGAAGGAGGGAGCAGAAGATGAGAACAAATGCAGTTGTACAGCTTTAGTTAGCTGTAAGTCTAGTTTGCAAGGAAAACATGGACATACACAGTATGATGTCCTATCAAGATATTCTTCTATGTATTTATCACAATCTGATCTGTACTGACGCTCAATCTGATTTGGACAAACCTCAATTAACCATAATGTAACACAGGAGTTCACAAATCCAATGAATGACTGGTGGACATCCATTTAGAAACTAACTTTACTTAAGTCCCATGCAACCCACAAACTCAACACGAAGGTTACTAGAAGCCATTCTGGGTTATTCAGTAAATCACTTGCTGGTCAAGAGCAATAATAAGGAAACTCAATATAACTAAAAGTAAATAACAGCACTGATCTTAACAGTTACTGAAGTTATGTGACGCTGGAGTGTTAGCTGTGTTAATCTATGTTTGTGAACACAGAAACTAAATGGTCTGGGAGGGACTGCTGAGAGCATTACTGGGCATATACTGTAGCAGTACCAGTTTATCAGTGTTTCTCTTAAGAACTAGTTTTTCAGGTTGAGCGTCTAAATAACAAATATTGAGTCACAATTCTTTACGGCACTCAGTAAACAATATCAACAATATCACCTAGAAGCAGCCATTCTTAGGAGAAAAATATGATGTGAACAAACATGTTGTGCACAGAGGCTGTTTCTATTTAGCACAGGAGCCCAGAGTCTTTGCAAACACTTCTGTCTTCCAGGTGAAAAAATAACTTACCTGTCCTGGTATTTCTACAGTGGGTTCAACTATACTGAGACTCTTCTTAAAACGCCAGGCTCAAGTAAGCCTAAAAACTGTACCACCTGTAACTTTAACAGATTAATTTAAACCAGATTTAATAAACTCATGACCTTAAAACAGAGATCTGAGACAACTCATAATAAAGAAGATGCAGTGGTTCTCTTTTTGTTGTAACTCTTTACAGGCACAGTCTATTTGAATTTTTCCATTTTATTTACATGACATTTACAATGAGACCGAAAATGCTACTTTCACTATGAGGCTACAGCCATGCGTCAAAATTGTTCTCCCTTTTAATTACAAATATCGGCACTCAAGTAAAAGTAGCCTTAAGTGAGAAGATATATAATAAGCAAATATGTTGAGTGAAATACACTGTAGATACTTTAGATTATTTAAGGTCTGAGTTCTATATTTTAATTAAACAGTAACTAAAGGCAATATGTAAAATGGTGATAAATCTGACACTTGCAGCAGTTTGCATGTAACTTGTTCAGAGAGGTAAAGAAGGACTGCTGAGGAGGAACTTTGGCAAGAACACTGAGTTTCGATCTACTTGGCAGACTGTATCACTGGTTAAGATTTAAAGGGACAGTAAGTGACTGTAATACATTACACTTTTTCTGTAATTCAGCAAATATTTCCTCACAGTTCGCTAGCTCTCCATTTTGTGTGTGCCGTGGCTCTGTTAATGGAAAACAAAGAAACTGGTCTGGACATTTGCACACAACACTGTTTTCCGGCCAATCAGCAACAGTTAGTGCACATGCACAGGAGTGATGGGGACAGTGAAAGAGAGAGTTCTATACACCGGCACATTCGAACGTGTTGGACTCCAGGCACTGTGAAGAAGAAGAGATAGCCAAGAAACAGCCAAAGAGGAAAAGGTCTGAAGAGAATATGATCAGGCAAGGGCGAAGGCCTTTCATCGCTGGAGCCAGTTTTGGTCCTATGAAATACTACTACAGGGCTACTTCATGTTGGGACCAGTCTCTACTGCGCATGATCGCGCAGCTTAAGCGTGGTTTAATGACTTAGAGCAATGGCAGAAATCCCGTAATTCTGACAGCTGCATAGCTGCACTATGCTGCACAAACAAAAAGTCTCCTGGCTCAGTGTGTTTGTCTGACTCAGATCATGACTGTTTAATCAGCCCACGTACTAGGCTCATCTGCCAAACACCAACGCAGCGTCACTGATGGCCGAATATTTTTTTTAGATTCACAGAGAGTAATCTAAGCAATAAGGTTACATCTCTCATGTGCAACGGGATGTCACTGGGTTTTGACATCATTTTTGGAAACTTCCATGCAGGGTTTGGTCAGCTTCACTGTTCCAACTCTCGCTTACCCCCTTGGCAGAAACAGGAACGGAGAGTTGGTCCTTTGTCATGTTAAATACATGACTTACATAATAATAATAAAAAAAACCCTAATCACTTCTCTTCTCCTGAAAACATTCATGACCATACTTGCTAACTTTCCTGTTTTTCATTGCCCTCTCACAGCAGTATGTTTAATGTTACAGTAGTTGAGTTGTGGAGGCTCAGCTGCTGACAGACTTGATTGTGGATTTGTATCTGAAACAGCGAGGCAGTTCTAGTGAGCGGTCATCTCATTTGCCCCTAGTTCGTCACTTTAAATTATTCTCGAACATCACTTACAGCAGCTAACGCTGCACATTGCCAAATTAAATTAGCCCCAAAGCTAGGTAATGCTGTGTTAATCAGTGGAATAGTGTAACGTTATTACACAATAATGGTTAACATATTCTATGCATATCTGTGAGCCTCTTGTCAGTAGATAAAGTCGGCCTGTCAGAAATAAATCTAAATTAATATGAGCTGAACAATTATTTAACACGGCTTGCTGTCAAACAAAGTTATCTAGCTCCTCTTTCAATTGTGCAACGTTAGTCACGTAGTCATGAGATGCAATCCTTTTCCTACCGAAATGGAGCAAAAGTGCAGCAAGTCCTGTTAGTTTTCATCTTGTGCTGAGCTGTCACATTCAGTAAGTTTTTATTTTTTTTAGATATTTCTTCATCACTTAAGACACCGACAGGAAGTGAAGATCCTTTTTTTGTACAATTCATAGTTGTATGGTATTCCCTCTCTCTGTGTATACAGAAGTTTAGGTTTAACATAATTCAACCCGCAGTCCTCATCTCACTCCCTCATTTTATATCATCTCTATCTAATTAACGAATTACATATTTTTTTAAAAAGTACCATATGTTGATTTGAATACTTACTGGACTCATGGGTAGGTTGGGAGACACTTTTAGCAGGCAGAACTGGCTGAGTGTCCGGTTGAGCTGACTGTTGTGTGTTATCGAAAGTCTGAGAGGGTGTCCTGATGCGAGGTAGGACCTGTGGAGTTTGGTTTTCCTGCATCTCATCAGCGACCATCAAGGTGGGAGAGGGGCTGGGGGATAAAGGGGTATAGGACAGGTCAGCAGAGGTTTGGAGAGCAGGAGATGAGTCCTCGGACACCATGGTAATCCGAGATCGAGTGAAAATCCCACACAGACGGCTGATTCTATACATCCACAGTTGGAAAGAAAGCCCTTCTCCCTTTTTCCTCTGCTGTCTTTTCTCATTGCATCCACCAAATATAAAAGAAAGGTCTGGTTGCAGGCAAAAAAGTTATAATTCTCTAAGAATTGCGTGAAAAAAAAAGGAAAAAGAATCACTCGGGGAACAACTCTGGTAACAGTTATTGACTGCTGATATGGAGCTTGAGTCTTCTTCAGGTGATACGAGCATTGATCCCAAAGCTGTGGCAGTCTGGTGCCCCTCTTTTCTCCTTCTGACTGTCTAGTTTTCCCTCTCTACTTCTGAGTTAGGCAACAAGTCTGAACCTGTCTCACTTTGCAAGATCTCTATGTAAACACAGCATACCTCGGGATCCCCTGTAAACACACAAACAAACAAAAACACAGTATGTGTGCACTAGAGATGTGCTGGTATACCGCAATAGACCGTGGTGAAACATTCTGATAACAATACCACAAACAATTCACCATAATTATTGCCATTTTCTAAGGGCACAGTGAACACTAGCAGAACCAGAAAACCAGGCTCCTTTATCTGCATGCTACTCTAGCTACTTTGGCTGGCTACACTTGCCAGTAGACTTATTGGAGCGAGCGGGGTGCGGAGTTGTTATGTTCAGTGAGAGAGACTATGAATTTTTTGTGTGGCTTATAAAGAGGAAACTCCTTGGTTCAAGCAACGCACACATTACATTCTTCCTCACGGGTCAGTTTGAACTCTGGCTGTGGAATTTGTTATGTAATGCAAGTTCTGAGGATCTGCCTTTTAACTATCAAAACCCAGCAGGACATACTTGGTACAAAGTCCTTGTACTCCAGACGGGTCTTATAAAACAGGTGGTTCAGATAAAAAATAAACCAAAAAAAACTGCTTCCCCTTCCTGGGGGATCCAAAAGTGTTCCCAAGCCCAAACATATACTCTGTACTGTACTTATACTAATTATATATATATATATATATATAGTATAATTGTAATATTAGCTAAAATAATAATAATATGATAGTGTTTCTCAATGCAACACATACACACAGGGTGAGTAGGCAGGACATTTCAAGTAAATTGCACAGTCATTCAACAGACACTACATGCATTTGAGTGCATGTACTACTCTGCCCATGCCAAACCAAAAAGCAGCACCCATATTAATGTGGTTGTGAATGTGAAGACAATGTCCATAAGCACAGTGCCTTAAAAAAAATATATAAATAAAAAAAATTATTATATATATATTAAAATATATCAGATTGTTGTGTTTGGCTCCACAATTTCATCCCTCATACAAAGTCACACTTTGATGTTTTAAAATTATGTTTACAAATACATAGCATACTGCATTCTGTTACTAGCCTTATGGTTAGTCATAAAGACACACAATCCCACAATCTGACAAGAATTCATTCACCCACTATACACCATTTCCATGCTGACTTGAAAGTCAAGAGTGAGCACATAGGCTTGGTTTCCATCCATCCAGTATTGTGAAAGTTCCTCTTTATTCCTCCGTCCTTAGTGAATTTCCTTTTCATTACAATCACAACGATCTGCTTTTACACACATAACAGCAAAGAAAATGTCACTTTGTTTACAAAAAATCTTTTGTTTAGCTTCACAAATACTCATCGGCACCAGGCCTGAATCAAATACTAGTAGAAAACAATTATTTGGTTTCTTTTAGGCTAAATAGTAATGGTTTGCCCAAGAGGACATGTCTGAAAAGCTCAAACAGTCACCGTCAGCTTTGGAGACAACCTACTCAATTTGAAGTTGGTAACAGTAAGCTCTGTGGGCTCTTGGACTAACTGTAGGTTACAAGTCCAAAATTCAAAAACAACAGTCAAATTTTCTATTCATTAGCTCTGTTTAATTATAAACCAGAAAATGATACACAAGACCCACAATGACGGGAAACTGACCTGTTGACACAGTTCCTCCTTTTTCTCAGAGGAAGAGTGCTGAGAGGGGAGGCCGTTAGCTATATTTAACCTGCTCAATGACCGCTCCTTTGTCCCCCCGCACTGTGTGTAAATGTGATATTTATTGCAAATTTCTACACTTTATCCCTAGTTCTGCTCCGGTCACTTCAATGTACATATAATTACACATTTAGAGTACCCTTCCATTGGCACTATCATACTTATATTTATAATATTGCATTTTTCTGCACTGACAATACTCCACATCTGTACATTATGTAGGATTGCTGCTCTCTTTACTGTTACTTAAATGCTATGTGTATATATATTGTGTGTTTTGATGCCTACTGCGTAGCTGTCACTAGCCATGTCACTGGACTTTTCTGTTCTGGATGATGCAATGTCACACAACAACTAATGGACCCTTAAGTTATGGTGTTGACAGATGAGGGACAATTAAAGATAGCATATGTTTTCATTTCACAGCTTCCCTGTCTTTTCTGGTCTCAAATACAAGCAAAAGGTGGCAGTTTGGCATACAAGACCAGCAGCAAGCTCGTCTATGCTGTGGCACACAAATGTACAATGTACCTTATTTATAATGTCTGTTTGAAAAACAGCCTGTATGTCATTGAGAGTAAAGCTAAGAGCACAGTGTTTCTCTTAGAAAACACCTGATTTGGTCATGGCAGCTAAACATCGCAGGGATGCCTTTGCAAAATCACATCTTACTAGTTTTGTCACAGACATGCAGGTATTTAACCAATATCAATGTCAGTTCCCTGTACTTGTTCAGCCCCAGGACATGGTACGATATCTGGTCTTAGCCGGCATCATTAAAACAGCAAACTACCTTACTCTGGACAAGGTAAAAAAAATTTTTTTTAAACTGCACAAACTTGTTTTCTATTGACTGACCATCGGCGTTACACAGCTAGAACATGGCAGAACAGCAAGAAATAAAGGCTTCCTTATTTGAAACACTAACAGAACAGAGTGACGTGGGGGATGAGAAGGAGAGAGCGCATGCTGAAGACGAGTACAGACTGAGTAAAGACATGTAGAGATATGGTTAGTATCAACTTTACCTGTCCTGACATGTTCAAAAGGAGCCCTCTTCCTTAGTGATACAACAATCTTAAAAGACACACTAACATATCCACGGAGGAGAGGAAAAAAAAAAAAAGAGGAGGAGGAAATGGCCAGTAACCAGAAGCTGGGAGGAGGCACCCTGACAAGGAAACAAGAGAGCGTGTGAATTTGCACGAGAAGAGGCAAGAAAAAGTGTGAAGGTAGTTCCTGGTAACAAATCACTTTTGGTTTTCTCTCTGTCCTTGTTACTTACAGAGGCAAATTTTTTAACAGCTCTATGTTGTTCTCTATTGTCACTTCCTCCCTCTCTCTACAGCCACTTTCCCTTCAAAATACAGAGAACACGTTACTCGTAACAGAACAACCCAAAAGCCTGAGGCAATGCTTACGTTTCTTTTCCCTTACTGGTGATGAAAGACACACAAAAAAAGAGCAAGCTCTTAATCTTTTCTGCTATCACCAGGAACTACACAAACACACATTATGATAAAGGACTGTTACAGTACCAGCAGTGAAACTAGCTGAAGGATTAATATTCTGCTGTTAATGGAAAATGGATTGCTTTTTAAATAGTTAAGAAAAGATCTCCACAGAGCTATTGAAAAATAAAACACACACACACACACACACACACACACACTACAGTGGTTGGATATGAGCAACCACACAAACAGGCTGAATTCGCTCATTGTTGTTCTCTCAACTTATATTTCCGTATTCAACTGGGCGACTGGGGCTTAGGTCCACTCAGTCAGTCAGTGTGCTTGGGCCTTTCAGTTTCAGGAAGTGTCTAATTTTAATTTCAGGAAGTGTTTAAAATTCACCAAGAACATTTGTTGTGTCTAAACTGCTACTAAAATTAACATGAGATGCATTTTTCCATCTTGTCCAGTAGATGGCAGCACAATCCTCCAAAAATCAATACTGTTGTACAGAGCGAGATTCTTGACCATTTCTCAATTAAATGTATCCGTCAACACACACCACTGAGAATCATTACTTATTATTATTTGTTATTTTGCCTTCAATATAGAGGGTATACGCATGATGTCACAGAACGCAGTTACGCTCACTGAGTGGCAGAAAGATGAGCAGCAGTATTAGGTTGAATCAGCTGAAACACAGACAACACATCTCAAATGGGAAAGAGCTGGACCACCGGTTCTTTGGTAAGAAGTAAAGATCACTGTCGAGTCTGACTGCCTTTAATTTGAGCAAATAATCACTTGTTTTACTCCCGGTTTGCTAAACTATGATTTGCCACTCAGTCCAGCATGTTCCGGAAGGAGAAATTACATCAACGCATACCCTGTGTAGCACCCTCACACACACTCACTCCTTCAGCTCAAAGTTAAATAGCATTCAGTACACAGTGGAAACTACAGGTACTGCTAGGGGTGTTAAAAACAAAATTCCGAACCCTTATCCAGTAGAAGCGGTCCAGGGAAGGGCTTATTTAAAACAGGTAACTAACAAGAATAAAACTACCAGAAGTTATTCTGATGTGTATTTTTCTCTAAAAGGCTATAATTTGACAAATGATGAATACAGGCAATCTGAGAGGGGCAAAAAAAAGAGTAGTTATAACTTGACCAAAAAAAAGGACAGGGGAGGTCACAAGCTATTAAAAAAAAAATAGGGTTACCTGTGAGTTCTGGGAGACTGTGCAAGAATCCGCTGTGGGATTGGTGGAGGGCCTTTACATCCTGTCCCTACTTTTGGAGGGAGAGGGGGTGCATTTCTGCCGTCGCTGGGTGAAGCAATGGGGGAGACGGGTGAAGTTTTTCTTCCTCCATCACTACCCAAATGTTGGGCACGTGGCTGGATGGCTAATGTCTGAGGCCGAGTTGGGAAGTTGGGAGGGTGGAGAGGTGTGTGTGTGGGGGCGCTGGTGGGGGTGCAACTCTGGGAAACAGATCTGCTCTGTACAGCTGGGGCTTTAACCGTATGTGTGTCCAGTTGAGGGGAGGAAGGGGTTTGAGCAGGAGGTGAGATGTTCAAGGATGAGGTGAAGCACTGTGGAGGGCAGTTAGGGGTGCTTCGTGGAGGAACAGGGGGTAAAGAGGTGTCAGAAGCTGGAGCGACAAAGGGGCTGGGATTACAGTCCACTTGAGCACTAGAGCGAAATTTAGTCCTCTCTTTAGGCACAGGTCTCTCCATCTGTCCATCTATTCCTCCATCCCTCTCCTCCCCTTTTCCTCCTCTAGGTGCTGTTTGTCTTTGTCCAGGAACTGGCTTCGTCTGTCTTTCTTCTTCACTTTTTTCTTTCATCCTGGACACCTGTCTCACCCTGGGGACTGGTTTCTCTCTCTCCCTGGGTATAGGTCTCAACGTCTCTCCAGCTCTTTTCTCCCTTTCCTCCAGGACAAGTTTTCCTTCCCCTGGGGTAGGCATAGGTCTCTCTCTCTGCAACACTTTGGCATGTCGCGTTTCCTCCAATCTCTGATCTCTCTCAGACTGTACAAGGCGAGAGTATGCGTCACATTGTGTGTCACATTGTGTATCACTGTTACCGTGTGTTTTGTTCAGGCTAGCCAGGATGCGCCTCCGGTGACCTGGCAGGGTGATGCCCATCTGCTCCAGCTGATCTGGTGTGAGGCTGCGACACTGTCGTGAGGTTGCCAGCCCGGCACTCTGAAATGCATCATAATACTGCTCCAGACGAAGCACACATAACCAGTCCCACACAGTTGCACAGGATTCAGACTGAGACATGATTGATGTGTGTGAGTCTATGTCCACCTCAGATCATGGCTTACACAACCTGTGAAAGAGAAAAACAGGAACATATAATACAGCATAGCAATATGCATTGTGTCCATTCATGAAAATAAATGTTATAATGGCTTTTCAAAGGGAACTTTTTAAGGATGCATCATCTCAATAAAAAATTTTTACCCAGATTTAAACTGAAAACTTTGTTTTACTTCCTAAAATTGGATAATTGTGCGTCTCATTAGTCATTGATTATAGACAAGATGATGAAAACCACTTCCTACATAATACACTATTTTGAGAAATCCTGCATTGGGAAATTTGTTGTAGTGCAGAAGAGCTACAACAAATTTGCTTCCTGAAAGACAGAAATAATTATGATTAATCATCAAGAGAACAATTGCATTTATGTAGAGCCAGCCATTTTTATACACTGTAAACAGCAGTATCAAAGTTGAGTGTGATAAACTGTTGTCAGGGTGGTTATCGCCTTGGTAAAAGAGGAAGTTGTGTTAATACAGCAAGATCCTCTAGCTGTTTAGTCATTTTGATAAGCATTGTCATTTTCAACAGCACCTCTGCTCACTTGGTCTATACACAGCTTGAGCAAACTCTGGATTGTGCATTCACAAACTGCTCAGGGTCACTGCTCAGGTCAGATGATCATATTTGATTTTAGTATGAACATCTGTTGCATCTGTATTCCATTCCTAATGTGTTACCACAGACGAGGCAAACATACCTGACCACTATCTCAGTGCTGTATAAACTTAAAAACACAAATCTTTAGAATTCCTTTTGAGCAGCCAACACAGAGTCAGTACTGTAGCAACACCACACAACAAACCACTATGAAAGGAAGTGCAATTGACCAAACACATATTGACACACACAGCACGTTCGTAGGAACTCGCTCAATTCTCAACATCCCTCAACACACACACTTGAATACTGCATAAGTGGATTCAAGATCACCTTCCCAAGAATCCATCCATTTTCATTCTCTCTTCTACTGCAGTAGGTCTTAGGATTTGAATAATGTACATCATGACAGTGGCAGCGCTCAAATTGTCCAAGTATGAGGATTTTTTTTTCACATGCAGATCAGTCACAATGTCAGGCCTCGATTAGCAAACAGCAGGCAGCACCAGCTCCCTTCATTCACATGATGCAAACCTACCTAATTGTAAGCAATAGCTCAGTAAGGGCTGTTCTGATGTATAAACCGGATCTATCAAAAACACATCCCCCACACACACCCCCAAAGTTATTTTGTTGCTATCAAAATACTTAATCCAAGTCCAAAGTGCTAGGAAGAGACATAAAACGCAGTTGGTGTTTTATCTCCCAGGCATGTGATTTGGCCAAGTGCAAAACAGCAGGAAAATATAGGCTACCTCCCGACACCCCGATCAAACTGGCAGCGGCTCTATTAAACACGGATGGTAAAGCAGGACCCATGAAAATAAATTATTTGGTGGATGTGTTGCAGTGGAAATCAAAGACAAGTGTCTAATCCACTGCTCCATCGCAACCTCTCTATAATAATTATTATTTTGTATTCATTTTTTTACCAAACTTCAACAGCTAAATGCGCAACATGAAATAGTCCATAGCTAAATAATATAATTACTAACTTTCAAATTAGTTCAGTAGAAGTTAATAGGTTATTTTTAATGAATAGGAGACAGCAGCAAAGGTTGTACCTGTTTAAGACCTGGTGGCCTAACTAAGCTTATTCAGGAAACTCGCGACAGTTACACAGAAGCCGTTGCCATGGTTACGTCGGGGAGCGCTTGTTTGCCTGTCTGTAGATAAGCGCAGAGCGACCCCGCGGATCAAAGCGTATGAAAAGGCCTTATATAAACCCTGTTACAACCATTCACAAGAAAATTTTGTCCTAAACTTGCCAAAACCTTTAACATAAGGACGACTTAAAAAGCAACCATTCATACAGCAAAGTGTAGCCTATTTAGCCTATATGATTGATCAATCGACAACGAAGTCAAAGTAGGCTAAACATTAGACATAGTCTAACGTTATAGCAAGCAATAATCAAAATATACCCACTTTATCCGATCCTTATTGTCAACTCAGTGGTGGGCAAGTTACCCAGAAATAATGTAGTTATTAGGCTACCTACTAGTTACTTAGCATATAGCCTAGCCTACTCCTTAAAAAAGTAATATTTGCTACTCTACTTACTAAGTATATAATGAGAATTCTCCCGGAGTTTCTTCGGATTTCACGTTGCTGTGTTGCTTTAGCTGATGCCTCAATTACTAAGTATAAATGTAGAATTGTTCGCGGTCAAAAACGTTTTGCTGCTCGCACAAAGTTTACAACGGACGACATCGTTCTTTGCATCTTAGACTGTGACACAATGGCAATAATGTTTCTTACAGCTGTCGAAAATCCCTCTCTCTCTGTTCTCCAGTCTTCCATTAGCTTTTTGTCTGACAGCTGACTGGTGCCGCTAACCTGCGGCGCGGTCGCGCATTCACGTCAGGGATGGTGCGTTCAGCAGCGCAGCGTTACTTGGATTAGCAACTGTGATAATATAACTGTTTTGGAAATAGTAATCCGTTACATTACTCTTTGCTGGGAAAAGTAATATTGCAGTATTACTGGCCAACATGTTACGCGGCCAGCTCCTGTAACCCCCCCTTTCTTTTTTTATTATTACAGATCTGCATGATTCACGTGGATCAAATTTTCAGGTAGGAAAATCCGGAGTTCCGGATTAATCACATCCCTGATCTACCTGTCTAGCACTTTGGACCACAAGGGAAGCTGCTGTTTCCCAGGCAGAACCACAAACAGTCTTCTTTCAACACAAACACACACAGCTCAATATGGAACCCTCCATACTGATTATCACTTGTGCTTTTGAACTACTGTAAGCACAAGTACATTTGATTGCAATTAGTTTTCAGTTCAGCTCAATGCAAGGTCCATTAACATGCCTAATCTCCCTGCTGGAGAACTGTTTATTAACTTAATTTTTGAGCTACTGAGAACTATACTCAACATTTCACCAAATTAGGAATAGTATAATTTAATTTACACACACAAAAAACATAGGAGGATTTGCCTGAATAATGCAATATCTCTGTAACAAACATTCTGCATAAAGACATAATGTCGGATAAAATTAGATTAAAGTATTCAAGGAAAGTAGGTGCCCTAGCAAAATTTACTGAGCTGTTATCTACTTTAGCATCTTGTTACAAAAACCTATGCTGTCTAAACTAGACAGGAAATATGCTCATAAATCTTTATGTATGATCTCATAAAACAATCGATGTTAAATGGTATAATATGCAACTTTTCTGCATTAAAAATTTCAACCTACGTTAAATGTATTCTTGAGTTGCGTACTTACATTATCTCACGTTTCCAACTTTTTTCAAACCCAGAGAAATCCGTAATTTAAGGTAATAGTGAATGGGGTCATATCCCCTTTGCGCGTGCATCAATGTTGTGGTAGTCTGCCAAAAGCTGCCATAAATGGACTCTTTATCCAGTGTTAGGCCACATTTTTACGATATGCTTTTTATATCTTGGCTGGTTTTTAACCGGAAGAATCATTTTTAGTCTTAGGACGTCTGGATCCTAAGAAATACAGTTTTAAGTTTTAAGAAAGTGAAACTGCTTTATTTAGGGTTTCTACCGGTTTTAATCAGCAGATCTATTTGATTTGGAGAGGAGGAGATAATTCAGCACCCAGTAACAATCGCCTGAACGTCTGGGTAACAATCTGAGCAAAAGTTGGCAACAAGCTCAGCTTGCAGTCGCTCTGGGATGTCTTTTGTCTGCCGAACAGTGTCAGAGAAACACAGATTTTACACATGACACTACCTCTTTTGTTACTGTTTTGATGTGAGCAACCCCATATGTGTCAGAAAATGAGATAATTTAAATGTTACTAAATTAACTTTATTGTTAAACTTTAAATTTCATGTAAAAAGGATTATATTTAATGAAAAAACAGAAGCTGACTATATTGTTTCACTTCACATGCATATTCTGTGAATTTACTGTGGTACAAAGACAAATTAATTGCCTGACTAGCGATAGATTACGCAAAACAGTAAATATTAAAAACATGAAATGGACCTGATTTCATTCGGTGACTGGAAGTGGAGGCTGAGGAGGCTGAGTGAGCACACAGTAACCCACACTATCCAGTCCGAGAAGTGCCACTCACCAGTGTGTGAGCATGTTGAAATGAGCACATTTCATTTCCTGCCAAATGTTTCAAGAGACCACAGGGCACCAGAACAGTGTCAATATTTCTCACTGATCAAACGCAGTTCCTATTTTTGAATTGAGGAACTCAGAAACACTTCACCCACTCTGAATTACAATCTGTTTGGTCGTCGGTCGTCAGCCGTCATTAGGGGATTACTCATAAACCAACACACACACATATTTATGTCTCAGCATTGACCAGACACAATTTTTCCACTTCAGCAATAAATTAGACAAATATAGATGGTGAGAAAGACACAGGAAAACCGATCAATTTGAATGGCAGGCTGTTCATGCCTAGTAGCACAGTCTGTAGTCACTAAATTGTTGTTTTGATTAGTAACAAGAGGCTGTCGCAATAGTTAAACATAAAAGTATGTCAGAGAATCTCTTTATATCTACAATCTTACTTATGCAATATTTCTAACGCGATAAAAACATTGAGAATGTTGAGATTTTGTTGCAACAGGCTTATTTTGACATCCAGGGGCTTCCCTACAGAAATTAATACACATACACACACAGACAGCCAGGATGTCCCATTTTCACTTTAGACAAATTTGACACCAAAAGCACATGACGGCCCTTCCCTCCTGCTCTTTTTGCACACATAACATATCCATAGTGAAAAGGTTACAACTAACAGCATACAGTATGTCACAAAGCTTAAAAGGTATGACAAAGCTATAGTGGCAGGCTGTAAATATCATAGTATGGACTTTGAATGTTAGCACCCACTTAAACAATATCCTAGGTATGGTGAGTGGATTATTAGTCTGAATGCACTTTGTTGGTGGAAGGTTAGCACAAATGTGACCTATTCTTAGCAACATTCTGTAGTAATTTTATCTTAAAATGACAGCTTCAAAATCATTTTGATTGTACACTGACTTGTCATTACCACTCCGGGCTCCCTGCGCCAGCTACTGCGCTGTGTTACAATGAATCCCAGGCAGGACAGTTATCATGACAATGGTGTAATGCTTTACAGCACCAACACAACCCTTCAGCAAGCAAGCTAAAAGAAGAAGCAAAAAGTACAATGTACAGTGTGAGTTCTTTGGAAGAAGCTCAGTATTCTCAGTATTGATATTATGGCAGAGGCTGCAAAGAGACAAAAGAAGTTCTAAGAGGAAGCGAGGAAGAAAAAAAGATAAGAGTGGCCAAGCGTGAGAGCTAAAAAAGCTGACAGGATGCAGGAAAGATGCCGAGCTGGCCTTCTTGCTGTTGGACTAGTCAGTAATAACACATTAGCTGGCTTGCTGTGTGTTGTGTTGTTCTGCTTGCTTGATGTTTGCCTGTGTTAGCAAAGAGTTTTCACAGACAGGGGCTTAGCCACAAGCTATAAATCTCGAGTTGCTGTTGGCAAACTTACTAGATAACACACTTGAGTTGACCCACCCTTTGCAGCTATAACAGCTTCAACTCTTCTGGGAAGGCTGTCCACAAGATTTAGGTTTAGTGTGTTCATTTGGAATTTTTGACCCTACTTCTAGAAGCACATTTGTGAAGTCAGGCACAGATGTGGGACAAGGCCTGGCTCGCAGTCTCCGCTCTAATTTATCCCAAAGGTGTTCAGTTAGGTTGGGGTCAGGACTCTGTGCAGACCAGTCAAGTTCTCCACACCAAACTCGCTCATCCATGTCTTTATGGACCTTGCTTTGTGCACTGGTGCGCAGTCATGTTGGAACAGGAAGGGGCCATCCGCAAACTGTTTCCACAAAGTTGGAAGCATGAAATTGTTCAAAATGTCTTGGTATATGAAGCATTAACAGTTCCTTTCACTGGAACTAAGGGTCCACGTCCAATCCCTGAAAAACAACTCCACACCATAATCCCCCCTCCATCAAACTTTACACTTGGTACAGTGCAGTTAGGCAAGTACCGTTCTCCTGGCAACCGCCAAACCCAGACTCGTCCATCAGATTGCCAGACAGAGAAGCGTGATTCGTCACTCGTCTCCACTGCTCTAGTGTCCAGTGGCGGTGTGCTTTACACCACTGCATCCAATGCTTTGCATTGCACTTGGCGATGTATGTCTTGGATGCAGCTGCTCGGCCATGGAAACCCATTCCATGAAGCTCTCTACGCACTGTTCTTGAGCTATTCCGAAGGCCACACAACGTGTGCTCCTCAGCATGCGCTGAACCCGCTCTGTGATTTTATGTGGCCCACTACTGTGGCTGAGTTTCTGTGGTTCCCAATCGCTTCCACTTTGTTATAATACCTCTAACAGTTAACCACGGAATATTTAGTAGTGAGGAAATTTCACAAATGTACTTACTGCACATCAGGTGCCACGCTTGAATTCACTGAGCTCCTGAGAGCGAGCCATTCTTTCACAAATGTTTGTAGAAGCAGTCTACATGCCTATGTGCTTGATTTTATACACCTGTGCCCATGGAAATGATTGGAACACCTGAATTCAATGATTTGAAGGGGTGTCCTAAAACGTTACTGTAAGTGCATTAGCGTCAGTTGTTGTCTAGCCTGCCACCCAAGATTATGCTGCTGCTGGTGGAGAGCGGCAAGGCAAGCGGGCAATATAACCAGGCGCAGCAGCCTCTCTACAGTTAGCTAATGTCAGAGGTAAATACAGAAGAGGATGCTGACGGAGGAAGCTAAGAAGAGAGAAAGAGACCAAGCAAGAGGCTGCCAGAAATTGGCGAGAACTTTTTTGGAAATGAAAGGCTGCAGGACAGATGTAGAGCTGACATTCTTTCTATTGGACTAGTAAGTAATATTTCTATGGCATGTGTTATCACACATACTTGATGTTTGGCTGAGTCAGCAAAGTTCTCGACTTGCTAGTTTTGATCATAAATAATGTATTCATAAAAAAATGCATGTGTACAGCTGTCTTTATTTAAAACAGCTGTGAATTACACTCAACAAACAATAGTTTCTTAAACGGTAAGTTTCAGAGTGTAATTTGTTTGTGCCAAAAAAAAGAAATCTTCCATGATGTTGCTATAAGTCGCCCTGCAATGAATCCACATTACAGACATTTTCATGGCCCACCCCCTTACGTTGATCCAGCAGCTGAATTAGGAATTCTGCATCTCCCAACTCACCATGATAGTTTGCTACCTAACATGTATCATGTAGCTGTTTTTGAGGTTTTTGCCAGGACAACTTTTTTCACTTCTGATAGAGGCTACCTGCTTCCTGTATTTGTGCTTCACTAGGGTAAACACAACCTGGACCCAACTCTGTAACTAAAAGCATAAATTGAAAAAACGTTAAAGAGATTAAAAATATTGATCTTTCCATCTGACTTGCCCATATCTAAACAGCAAGCAAGCATATTTTCAAACAATGTCAACATGTTCCTCAAACTGCTGCAATCACCAGAACTCACATATTACAGAAATGTGTAGGTGTTTGTAAACTCTGTAGTCCCCGTAACTGTTCATCAACTGCTGACTTCCTTTATCCACTGCTTTCATTTCATTTTCAGCAGTTTCCTACCAGCATTTTGCTCTCTGGACATTTCAATTCATTAATCTCTCCCTCCCTCTATCCTTCTCTGCGCTCCCTACCTCCCACTCAGAGAGCTGCCAATAACAGGGTCTCTGTGCTGCCTTCACAATGGGGCATTCTGTTGCCTAGGCAAGTACACACACACTGACAAGAAGGAGGGAAACGCATGGTGGGGGCCCACTGTTTGAGTCTGGTCACACTCTCTAAAACAAGTGCACACCTAATAATAATAATGTGGGTAAAGTTGATAGGGGATATGAGGTCTGAAACTCCCTTTCAATTTAACACACACACACACACACACACACACAGGATGTGCAGGCTGACGTCAGGATCAACTCTGCTTACTGTTAATGCACATGATCTACTTCTTGAACTGAGTTTACCTAAAGTGATTTCTAAGACATCACAACAAGACATGTAAGGACATGCCTAATAAACTTCATCACCCACACATTGTCCCGTTAATGCATTACAAATCAGCAACAACTTATCACATTTCACACCAAAAACATTTGACAGCCCTCAACTCCTGCTCTCTTTGCACACATAACACATCTATAGTGACATGGTTGCAACTAACAGCGTACAGCAGGTCACAAGACTAAAAAGGTATGACAAAGCTATAGTGGCAGGCTGTAAGCATCACAGTATGGACAGCAGTCTTTGAATGTTAAGGTCAGCAGCCGCTGTTCAATAACAACAGCCTGGGTATGGTGTGTGCAATATTAGCCTGAATGCACTTTGTCGGTAGATGGTGATCTTAAATGTGTCTGATTCTTAAGTTGGTAATGAAAAGCTTAAATTTTGAGAATACATTTTTTGATTATTATTCAATCAAACTCATTTAGTAGATCAATTATAATTTCCTAACTTTAAAAACTGCAGACAAATAAGATGTCAGCTGCAGCTTGCAGCTCCCGCGCTGGATGAAGAAAAAGAACAAAATGTGTCTTTGCACTGCTTACCATAACACAACCATGTTCAACGAGCAGGCTTGTATTTTGTGGTAGTATTCACTAGCAAGGACCACAATCAACAGGTATGATTAAATGATTTATTGATTAACGAACGGAAGATGTATGAAGCTTGCAGTAGCTGAATAGACATTAGAAAGCATTGTGGGGAAACTACGATAGGGAAATCCGCCGTAGCACCCGGGCGCGACGGACCCCCTATAAACCTATGGAGAGGAGGAAGGAGATCAGGAGGCAGGACAGAGAAAGGGGTGGGAGGGAGGGATGCAGGATACAAGGGCGAAGGGGAGGACTTAGGACGTGTGGGTATTTATGGAAATGCTGGCGATGACTTGCTTAATGTGTGGTCCCGCTCCTGAAACTCTGCTAATTAGCACCACTTAATCTGATTAAATTACAAACTCAGCAGAACCATCAAAGGTCAACTCCATTCATTCCAAACCAAGGCTGACATGTCTGTAATCATCTGCACATTTACCATTTATTGATGCACAGAAGTAACCTGCATGTGGCACTAATTCACTAAAAACAGAACAGTTCACCTTTATAATATTTATTTTTAATACATTGTGGAATATATCATATAGTAATTATGTTATTTTGTATTAACACACACAAACACATCTTTTGCTGTTTTATTTCCTTATCTACTGAAATGTATGAGATGAATTGTCCTTGAGATGTACTTTATATGTAGCTTTGGCAATATTGTTGCTATACATTCATGCCAATAAAGCTCATTTGAATTTTTGAAAAGGAAATAACAGTGACAGCAGTGCGCCTGCATTTAAATTGAAGAAAACTGGACTTTAGGTGAATTGGACAGACAACAGTGAGATGCAATAATACTTGCAATACTTCCTTAAGTCATAACCACCAAGTGTATTACAGAATACACTGACCATGTGTACTGAGACATACAATCAAATGTACTCTTCCCATCTGGCTCTTCATTACATGGAATTCAGTCTAGTACTTGATGCTGATATTCTGGATAATTTAGTCTAATTAATGCTAAACGCTGTTTTAATTTTCAAAGGGTGCTGAATGATGATGAGATGATATGTAACCTAAGTTGCTTGTCTACATTACAAGCTTTTCTGCGGATGCCTTAGCATCCATACTATATTTTTTTGTCCCCACTGATGTATAATATATCCTTAGTTTGTCTACATGACAAACTGTTCAGCTGTCTTAAACATCACTCTTCTCTCCCATCCCTCTACTCTGTAGTCTCTGGAAGTACTCCAAAAGCAAGTTCCAATTTCCTTTAACCCATTTCTCACGAGGCTTTTTTTATTGTCTGACATCATGATGTAGAACAAATTCCAACAGATTAGGAATGTGGAGAATTCAAAACCTCCAGTCTCAGGGACTTCAACAAAAATACCATTGTAGAACAAGGACAGAGAAAGTCCTCCTTGTTCTGTGACAGTCTTACAGAGAATGCATATTAAATTGATTAATTACAAAATATCAGTTTCACTAGAAAAACGTATACAGGAGAAATAAGATATTTAAAGCTAGAGCCCAATACATCTTTTCCCTTGTCAAAACCACAGGTAGAACTATCAATGGAGCAAGAGTATAGACATTTAAATTAAGGAACTAGTTCATTTTGCCAATGGTGGCGTACCTGTATGTTGCTGTGTGTGCGGGAAAAAACGGCTCACTCTCTGCACTTTGTTACACACAGCTTCCACTCAGTTGTCTTTACCATTATTACAATACTACAGGTATAGAACAGAGGTTAATTTTAAACTACTCTCCAGCAGTCGAATTCATCCTCCAAAGAAATAGGGGGCCGCATATCACATATCAGGTTATACTGCTGCTAAATGTTGTCAGCTGATTAGCTCAGTTAGCTGCAAGGCTAACTGAGTAGTCAGTTGACTGAGTACCGAAATGAGCACCACAACTGGAGATGGACAAGAGGGCAACAGAACAGGGCTCAGCAGCCTCCCAGTGAGCCGGGTCCGAACACAGCCTCCGAGACCAACGGAGGCCAGTTAGACAACAGGGAATCCAGTACAGATTAATTAACGACCCTGCCTGCTTGTGTGGGAGTGTGTGCATATGTATGCGTTAGTATTGGTCTGTGTCGGTCTCTAGTGTATCTACCGCAACCCTTGGCTGTATGTTTGTTCCCTGCCTTTCAATTTGGATTATTGCTTTTCTTTTGTCTGTGGACTTTGCCCTTACCTTTTGGAATAATTACTTTTGTTTGGATTTTCTTGGACATTGCACTATTCTTAAGTTTGTACCCTTTATGTTTTTTTTAACTTTAATAAATTGGTAAAATTCATCCTGCCTTTTGAAGTGTCTGCGCTTGGGTCCAAAACCTGTTTTCTAAATAAGCACTCGACACCTTCTCTTACAATTCTTTTCAGCAAATAATTCTGGCCATAGCTTATGCATCGCACCTTTCAATTATCAGAATGCATTGTGCAATGCAAACATCAGCACAAATTTGAAAACTTCTCAAGCAACACTTCTAAAGTTGTGCCACAGCTGCTTTGACAGATACACAAAAACACAATGTCAGCTCTGCAGTGTGATATGCTTTTAACTTTCACCATGTATAAAACTCTAACAATGGTTCAACCCTGCCGCAGTGACATCTGTCTATTGATATGTAGGCTAACTGATAAAAGCATTAAGGCAGTGCAGGCAATACTACTTCAGAGCCTTAAATTGCATTTAATTCACATTCTACTGAGACTATGTTGGACAGCAGATTATCATTACAATTAAATTTTCAAAATATAGAGTGAGCTAAATGTTTGGGTCATTTGTCCTAAGTTGTTGTAGTTACTCTATTTGCAAACAATTACTTATTTACTAGAGCTAAACTAGGGCGGCACAGTGGCGCAGCAAGAATGCTTGCATGTTCTCCCTTTGTCTGTGTGAGTGGTGGCCCTGTGGTGGACTGGCGATCTGTCCAGGGTGTACCCCGCCTTCCTTCCAATGTCAGCTGGGATTGGCTGCGTGAAGTCTCAATAAAAGTTAAAAAGCAAAAAAAAAAAAAAAAGTTGCATTAATTTGGAGTTTCAGGCCACCTGATGAATGTAAGTCCAAAATTAAATCTTCACAGTGTTCACCAGCCAAACACCAACCTCGCTGTGCAGAGAGTATGCCACATTTTGGAAACTGGCATCACAAGAACTTTTCGCTATATTTTTCCGTGGGACACGTAGTTGGGTAGCCACTATAGGGAAATTTCCTCAGACCCTCAGACTTCTATCAAGGTGTTGTCCTTATAAGGATTACTGAAAAACACACGCACACACAAATGGGACATGACTCATATACCCACCACCAAAGACACTGCTGCTTTCAGCACACTTTCAATTAGAACTGAATAGTGACTCAGTGCTGCCAGTAAAGAAATGCATCTGAACAATGTCCTCTAGTGAATAAGCCTGTGTATGTGTGTGTGCGTACCCACGCTTGCCTCTAACTCTTCAGGGTACAACATTTCACAGGAAGATGTTTCCCATGGCGACTCACCAAACTACTGACAACATTTAACCTACAAGTCCATTAATTGGACAAAAGTCGCAGCGTGACACAAAAAAAAAAAATAAATAAATAAAGACGTTTTGACTTTAGTGGGTATGAAGTTCTGAGGTTCACAATGTTTTCCTCCTTGTGTGAACATCAGCTGATATTACTGCAAAAACAAACTGTGCTTACAAAATTACAACAGAATAGGTTTGGACTATCCATGTGATCTTTTCTCTCTCTTCAGTTCCCCAGCTCATTGCTCGCATTTTAGACTTTTCATGAAGTCCATTCTTGCTTATTGCTTGATCTAAATCTTTGACATTCTGACAGTATAGCAGCCTAGATTTGATGTTAATGTAAATTACTTATTACATATCATTAAGTTTTGAAAACAGTGCCTAACTGCTCTCATAATAACACCACAATGTACCACAAATTCCTGATAAACTGAGAGGTGCTTCGAATATTCAATGATATAAATTGCCCGCGATAAGAATTTACAGCACCACAAACTACATCCTCCAAAATGGCCATAAAGTTCAATGACACAGTTTAAGCAAAAACTGGAAATTACATCCTTGACAAGGATAGGATTTATTGCAGTCTTGAAGCTGACTTTTTAACCTCAGCTTAACCTTATTTTAGTCACAGCCTCTAACACAACAGGGCTCTTCATTTTGCCTGTGTAATTTAACAGTCAGACTGCTCTGAAGCAGGGAAATATTCCTCCTCTCACCTCATTATGAAGTGACTCAAGAGCAGGTAAGCATAAGGCATGCTGAGAGGGAAACAGAGAGAAAAACAGACAGAAAACTGGTAGACACAGGAGGGATTAAAGAAAGACAGAGACAAGGACAGACTGACAAAGTGTTCAGCTGCTACTTCATGTCAATGAAGCTTACATGAGCTTAAATCTTTGGTAGAAGTACAATCCATCAATAACAACTATGATTTGGCTCAATTTAGCATTGCGCGCCTCTTGTACTAGTAGACACAAAAATCACACGTTAAGGGGTAGAGAGACACTTATCTCTGTGGATTGACAAACAACATCCTGTGACACTACATTATGTGGTACAGTACACACTTGAAAGCCAAAAACAGGCAGTCACAGGCGTACTCAGTACCAGTTTTCACTACTAGACAAAAGAACGTCAGGAGGGCCATGATGCTGTTTGACGTCTGCCAGAGCCCCAAAAATAACATTATGTGGGTCATTTTTTAGGCACACAAGTTGCTTGATCCTTGCTTTAAATGCATTTACATGGTCCTGGCAAGTCATATGACCTGCTTAAATCCTGTAATAGAGTAGTGAACAAACCACTGATTTTCAGAATTTTTTTTGTAACTGTTGGACTTGTGCAGCAGACATCTGTTTAACCACAACAGACGTCATTTTCATGGTTCAAGAGCTCTGCTTCTGAGAGAACTATCCGCAAATTTATGTATTCTTTGATTTCAAGGGTCTACTGGGCACATCAGTCGTGCAAACTATACTCTATTTTAAGGGTTTTCAACCACATGCAAAACGTCTGCGTCCATGACTTTAGCTTACACAGAGTAAGTATTAGCACTGAAAAGAAAGATCACTTTCCACTTAACTTATCTGATAACATAGGTTTCACTATTAACACACCCACCTTATCAGCTCTATGTATAAACTAAGAAATCCCCCATGCAGGAGTCCTGCTCCAGAGTGTATAACATATGTATTTTTTTAAAAAGCAGAAGAAAACAACCTTCAGCAACTAAGTGGGTTTGTGTAATCAACTGTAGCTGTAGTGGTATTGCATAGAACCATAGAAAGTGTAAAAACCCGTGCATTAGGTCTAAAAATGCTGATCCACCTGTCACAAGTCTATCTCTAAAGATATGCATACGTTAGGCTCTCCTGACCAATTACTCCATCTATCCATCTGTAAGTTTAGTTGAACGGTTTCATAGTCAATTCATCCATGCCCCTATGTTAAAAATACTGAATTCCACTGGGGATAAACAGGTTCGTAGGAAGTCCATCTTCCCCTCCGCTTTCACCAGAAAAATAACAAAGCAGCCTGTGGCAGCTGGGAAGAACAACCAAACCCAAAGTTCACATTGACCAATTGAATCTCCAGAATTATTTCCTCCTTTTTATTAATTAGTAGCCTAAGCTGCTAAAAGCAGAGCTGGACTCGACTAGCGGTCTATTCACAAACCTGTTTCTGTTTTGAAACGTTTCACTGGTGATTTTCTCCAGCTTTGCCAACGTTGTTGTCTTCACCGCGGCAGGTCAAGCTGTCGGTCAGCGCGTGAATGTACACTAGACAGCACAATTTTCAGTTTGAACCACTCCAGTGTTTGCGGGGTTTTGTGAGGTTAAGTTAGTGTCTTTTTTATCAGCTGCTCTGGTAACGTTAAAGTTTCTCTTGGGAGAATGAAAAGTTTTAAATCACTTACCTTTTCAAATCTTTTAAGTGTGCCAACTCACTAAAAAAGGCAGACTTTTTGTTTCTGAGGTGAGATTAGTGGCCACAACTGCGACGCCAAATAGCGGATAACATTTTTCACACGGATAAAAAGCAGTAGCAGCAACAGTTCAGACAGGCAGGCAGTGTAAAGATAGAGTAAGTATAAGAATACTATTTCCGGATATCCATTTCTAAATAAATACATTCACTGACATTCAATTATGTAGCGTTTTAATTTTAAGGGTAGTACCCGTATTTCCGGTGCTTCGCTGGCTAGTTGACATTAGCTTGACGCAGCAAAATTGCTCAAACTTCCGCACGGCTCTCATGTGACCACTGGAAAACACTGGACAGCCCTGTCTGTTCTCATGCAAATGCCCTTTAACTGGGTATTATCCCACTATTTCTCACTAACAAGTTCACCTCACACAAGGCTGTTATTTGTAAAGAATATATACCTATTGCAGATTGACGGCACTATTTGTCAATATGTCTATATTGTTTTGTTCATAGTGTGTATGTTAGTGTTGTCTATACTGTGTCTGATTTTATTTTATTATTATTTTATTATTGTGTTATGGTATTTTTGTACGAGTAAGCACATCGTGAGCAATGTACAATCCTGAGTCGAATTCCTTGTAAGTGTACACATACCTGGCAATAAAGCAGATTCTGATTCTGATTATAAATCCATAGATTACAAAATATTTAAACACTATGATAGAAGATAATGATACAGAAATTGAAAATTGCATCATTAACTCACTGAGACACAAACTACATGACAAAACATCCACTATTTACACATAATTTCTTCTGGGGAGCAAAAGTATTAATATAAAAATACAAAATTAAGTAAATTGCAGGGTGAAGGGTTTTTTGTTTTTCGCCAGTCACTGATTTACATACTTTTAATCACAAAATCAAAAGAAACAAACAAAACAGTTACTGTAGTATAAAAGTCAAATGAGGAGCAGTTATTTAATTACTTACAGTACAAACAGGTATAATCTTGGAAACAGTCATACAGTCTGTGACCATGAATAGAAATATTTTAGGAACCCTTATTTTTATGAAAGTGGCAGTGATGTGGCATTCAGATCGGTACTGAATCAGACAGGCTGCTGATTTGTTAGTTGTATGCTCCCATAGGAACCAGAAGAGGGCAACCACCATCAAGCTATCGAGCCTCAGAGAGAGAATTTCCAAATGCACAAAGTACTAAAGGGAAAGAAGCATTTGCAGTAGAAAGAGGATGTTGCATCTAAACAGAACTTAAATTATTAAAGAGGATTTCTTTTGATTGAATTTTAGCTACACTTAAGAGAGTCAGCAGGATGAAAGCAACTGACAGAGAGGGAGGGATGGCATGCAATAAAAATCATGAGCTAGACCAAATTGGAACCGATAACTTCACAGTCACACCGGACATCATGATGTACCAGGAAACATAAAGCATTCATGAACCCACTTGCGATTTTACATGAATTAAAAAAGGCTACATTTGTCACTACGCTCTGTTAAACCTCAACTGTTTATCGTGTTTTTTAGAGAGCTGAAGGGGAATATGCATATTATTTTGGCCTTTGTGTGTCACACGTGATTAAATGTGTTGTGTTCCCTCATCTCACAGTCAGGGGCCCTGTTGCCCCAAAGACTTAATGAGTAAAAGGGTAATATTTTAGCCTTGAGGAGGCTGGATGAACAATATACTGAGTCTGTAACATGTCAGTGACTTGGCAGTGTGTTACTCATTTTATTTCTGACCCTGGGGAAAGATCAGTGGACTGTGCCGGAAAGATAAGCTTGGTGAAAGGAGATGGAAGAAGGATAAGAGATGAAAGGTGACAGATGGAGGAAACAGGTGGTAAAAGGTGAGGCGTTGCAGGGACAGACCGAGGAGTAAAAGTTGAAGACGAAGGAAGAGAAAAGAGCAGAAAAAAGAAAGCAAAAGGAGCAATAAATGAACAAGCCTGGAGAGGAGACAACTTGGGAATAAATGGAGGAGAACAAATGGTTTGGGTTAAGAAAAGAGAGGTAGAGGAAGAGATGGAGAAGAGGGGAATGGGAGGAGAGGAAAGAACTGAAGAAGAGAGGAGGACGAAGGAGAAGAGGTCTGGATGAGAAGTGGATGAAAGGATGGATGAGAGGATGACAGGATGGGACGAGGAAGATGAAAAGAAACAGGTCAGAGAAGAGGAGAAACTGAGAAAAGGATGAGCAGCAGACGATAAAGGGGCAGAAAAAGAGTAGGGGTAGAATACAAGAAGGGGTGAGCGAGAGAAGGAGGTGGTGATGAGTCATCACCAGGCTATCAGCACCGGCGGGCTGGGTTGCTGTGTGGGTGGCAGGGTGACACATATGCAGGAGCACACACACGGGGGGATGCCGGCCGTCATGCTGCTTATATGTGTCCTCCTGCTGTGGAGGCGGGTGGGAGACAATACAGGGATGCCACTGGAACACGCAGTTCCCTCACTCATGCACGCGCACACACACATAATGAAGGCTGAGCGAGAGGCCTCATTAAAACACTGAGGATGGATGGATGGTCATACACAAGGGTAGAGGGATAAACACGTCACTGCAGCTGTAGGAGAGAAATAAAAATAAATAAAGGACAGAACACCAGAGCTGCATACACCTCATGCATTATTGCATCTCTCGCATACTCTTTCCTTCATCATTCATATTTCATTAGGTGGTGCATCATATGCAGAGGCAGATGTTGTAAAAAAGGGAACAGTCAGAGAGGATGACATGCAAAAAAATAAATAAATAAATAAATAAATGTACAATGCCATGCCATGATGCGCCTCTTACACTCACACAGAGATAGCTTCACGGAGCTTAAATTAAGTTCACCTTATGTGTATCCAATATGTTTAATGCAGTCTTTTGCCACACTTAAGCTATGTTACAGTGTGTGAGGGTGTTAGGCAAGACAAATGTCAGGTCAACCAATTAACCCACGACAGGGACAGAAATTGTAGCCGTTGAACACGTGGTGCATTTACAGTATATATAGTCTACACCCTACAATAAGTCACTTCCTCTGTCACATGCAAGCTCTCATCTCCCTGCGTTTCCCTTTGGTGCTGAGTCGATCTCAGAGTTGCCATGCCAACAGATTGGGGGATTCCTAATTCCGATCTAGGCCATCGCACATATGCTACATGGGGTGCATGCAATCAATGAAACACACACACATGCACCCTTTCCAGTGAGTGATAAAGTCTTTATCAATAGGTTGCATGTCATGGTGTTTCGCTGTTCTGATCAGAGCAGTGCAGTTTTAAAATCAATGTTTTTTTGTGCGTGTGCGTGTGCGTGTGTGTGTGTGAGAGAGACTGAAACAATGTGTGAAAGAGAGCAGATCAACTACCTAATCAGGTCAATGATTTTTACTCATACTCATTTTAACATCAGCACAAGCATGCACAGGAGAAAAAAGGACTCAGCTCACGGGTGAAATTTGAAAACCTTTGTAGGAATCTGTATTTAATTTTTTAAACTCTACATACATTCACACAGCTCTCAAATAGAGAAGCAGACAGTACATGTCAGTGTAAAATCTGTATGTGTGTCTGTGTGTGTCTGTGTGTGTATGTGTGTGTATGTGTGTGTATGTGTGTGTATGTGTGTGTGTGTGGGTGGGTGTATGAGAGGGTCGCAGGTTGGGTTGGAGGTTCCAGCTGCCTTCTGTACACCTGCATATTTTTATCATGTGCTTACAAAATGTGATAGAGCCACATAATGAGTGACAGAGACACAACATGGGCAGAAAGACACAAACTGAGTGTGTATACATGTATGAGTGCATAAATGTCATAAATGAATGGCATGTGTCCACATGTGTACACAGGTATGTCCTTTGCGTTATACATGAGCATTTGGGGATGCACTAGCTGGGCTGTAGACATAACCAGCAGATAAAGGAGGATAGCATCATTCTGAAATCTACTGCTCAAATTTTGAATGACAGCAGGATGTGCAGGTTTGTTTGTGAACATTTAGTCAGTAAATCTTACTGAAGGTTTGTTTTGCTGCAACAATCTGCATAGGTCCCAATTAGAATCTCTTTAACAAGCATGAAAAATCACACTTACAGGAGCTTTTCTGATTACAATTAATATTCGTTTACAGACGTATTAAAATAAGTCATTTCGTGCTCCTTGTGAGTGGGTGGGTGTGTATCTGTGAGTGCATCTATGTTGCATGTCTGTATATGCATGTGTTCATACATTATGTATGAAAATATGACATCAAGTTGGTCAAGTATGAGTTTGTCTGGATGCATGAGTGCTTACATACATGTATAGTATGTAATGCAAGTATGTGCGCACACACACACACACACACACACACACACATATTTACATAGAGAATCACATATACATACGTATAATTATGGATGTGTATCAGGGATGCATTTAACCCTAAATTACTGTTTGTGTGCATGTGCATGTGCATGTGTGTGTTAGTCGCTGTCTTCTCTCTCCTGGGTCTCAGCCACGGAGCTCTCATCAATATTCTCTAGGCTCTCAGCATGCTGGATGCTGAGCTCAGAGAGTGGGATGCTGGGTAACGTAGTCTGTTCGGGGTAGAGCCAGGGCTTGAAGCCAGGATTGTGTCTCTGCTTCCAGTCCGGATACTTCAAACAGGCTTTGTTGATCTTCTTCATTGCCTAAAAAGAACAAAACAGAAATGCAAGAAAGAGAACATACTTGTTTATTTTTTATAGATGTATTGATCATCAAAAACTTCAGCAAACAGAAAGGAAAAGATGTACTTGAATGCATTGCCAATAAAATTCACTTGGTCTAATGCTCAGATAAGGCAGACTGAATTTTAAAAAATAATTATAAAACCCAGACAGAAACGTATTCTTGTATTTAATGTGTTGAAGTCATCGGCACAATTATATTCAGGGGGATTGGTGCGTCTCACTGAGCTGCTCACTGAGCTGCTATTTTCTGACCATCATCAAGGGATTCCTCCATCCCGGGATGATCTCTAGAGAATCTTTGCCCTATTTCAACCAATATGCACACACCCTCAGACAAAAAGTAAACAGTGTGTTTATGGAATGTGTAGGAGAGATTACACGTTATATACACATATACGGTCTACATTTTCCTCAATTCAACATGCACTGTGATGTGCTTAACCTCAGTGCACAGCGCCTGTGGATTAACACGTCAATATACACACTACACACTCACAGAATCAGAGTTAATCTGCAAATGACTTACGCGAGGTGCAAGGAATTGGGAAGACCTGTTGACAACCCACTTTGGTAATGAACCTGCAAAGAGAGACAAGAGTGAGCACAGAAGAAAATGGAGAAATGTGAGAGGATGACAGAGAATGAAAGTGAGAGAGAATGTGTGTAGAAGAGGAGGATGAGGAAGAGATATATATATATAAAAAAAAGGTATTTCAAGTTTGCTTTAGCACATGTTATGATCAAAGTTAAGCTTTGTAACTCACTACAAGCAGATGACACACACACACACACACACACACACACACACACACACACACACCCCCCAAATCAGTGATTAAAAGGGATTTACACATTGAGCACTTGCATGCAAAGACTGACAGTAAAGGAGAGAATTAGAGGGAGAACATGAGGGAAAGATTAATGAACAGAAAAAAAGAGAAGGGAAGAGAGAAGAGGAAGAGGGATGGCGCAAGAGAGAGGTGGCAGAGGGAAATAGGCTCTGTCCTTCATATGGTTACTATGGCGACTCATTTTGACATAAAGGCAGGGCAATGAATCATTCATTACAACTTTGAGCATGCGTTGTGCACCTGTGTGTGTGTGTGTGTGTGTGTGTGTGTGTGTGTGTGTGTGTGTGTGTGTGCGCATGCGTCTAGTAGTTACCTCGTGGATCTACCTGGGCCATGTAAGTGAGGATACATTGGTTGGGTCCCTGGCACTGGACCATGTAGCCAGTCTGAACGGACACAGCTCGCACAATGTCCTTTTTAGGAGGGTATTTCTGTAGAGACAACACACACGCACGCATGCACGCGCACACACACACACACAGATTCTTATTAGAACTAACATCATCATTATTATTCAGTGCATGTGCCACCAGCCTTCAACCAAAATCTATTTTTGGTTGCTCCAGTTTTAATTAATATAAAATACATTGTATACACTTTAACCAAAGTAATTACCCACCAGTGATTGCTACAAATACACACATGCACCCACTCAGAAATAAACGCTAAAAACATTTGGTCTTGAGCTCCTTGTGACCACCCATCAAATGGTCGACATAAGTTGTGCAGTATAAGCACCGGAGTGTTTTTCTGTGTTGTATCTGTCTGCAGCCAGCCAATCTCATTTTCTGCTCCACAGTCATCTTTCTGATGCAAATTCAGTCCACACACTACCCTGTGAATAACGCAGCAGTAAAGGCCAGCTCAAGCTCACTATTCCACTGCTAGCTCCTTTGACTATATATCTAAGGATTATTATTCATGATGATAAAGTACAGCGCTGGTTAGCCTGCGCTAACTGGGACAGACACACTGCAGAGAACTTAAGAAGCACACGGAGCAGTAGTCAGCTAAAGAACCTTTTATCAAAGGAGAACTTCAGATAAGTGCTTTATTGTGTGTCTCATATTTTACTAACAAGTTACATTTTTTTTGCAGTACAATAAAAGCTTTCATGCGCAGGTTTCTGGGACATTAGGGACAACATTATAATGTTCTTGGCTCAACTGTAGAAGAGACTACAGGAAATCTTAAGCATTAGTCACCAATGAGGTATGTCTCTACAGTTCTGACACATCCACCATACCATGAAACTCCTTATCTTATGACATGTGTGGGACCCACAGCAACGTTGGCCATGTTAATGGACTCAGTTAGGCAAATTATTGGACACTAGACAGTGGGCATTCTGGTGTGTTATTTGTATTGTTTTGATTTTGCTGAGTCGTAATCTGATATGTTCTTGTACAAAAACAACTATATTTTAATAAATTCCTTTAGGGTTACTAAGGAGTAAGGCTCACACAAGTACTTTGGGCAGCTTATGGGCAGGCGCATTTTCTTAACTTTGTGTTTTTTGGCCATTGGTCAGACCAAATGAGCTATTTTACGTTCACCATTTTAGTTTAGCATGTCAACATGCTAACATTAGCAAGTAAGCACTAAACACAAAGTACAGCGGGGGCTGACGGGAATGTCATTCGTTTTGCAGGTATTAGTCATGGTTCATAGTCATGAACCAAAGTACTGGATAAATAAAAATTTTGACCCGATGTTGACGCTAAATAAAAAAATCTGTGGATCACCAAAGTAATTAGGATTCATCCTCTGGGCGCCCTGGATATCTGAACCAAATTTCATGGCATCGCATCCTGTGGTTGTTGAGATGTTTCACTAAAACACAAAAAACATCAGCCTCATGGTGGAGCTAGAGGAAAAGTCAAGGTATCATCAAAGTCAGGAATTTTCGTCCTCTGGGGACCATGGATGTCTGTACAAAATTTTATTCATCCAATCCACCAAAGTTGTGGACCAACTGACAGGCTGACACTGCTACCATGCTGCCATTGTGGCTATAAAAGTACTCCATAGATCAAATAACATAGTAATTAGAGTATAAATATATCCATCTTTCTTGCAAGTACAAATTAACCAACGCCAAGTTTTGCAGTAGAGCAAACCACAGTTACTGAAGGGCGGTGTCAGCTGGATCTCAAAGACTACTGGCTAAAAAACATTCCAAATGTATGAAAGAAGTTGTTCTTAATCATGTTAAAGGTTGCAGATGAAATGTAGTGTTGAACACAGTATAAGTGGACTGACTCCTGGTGGTGGACGCTTGAACTCAGCACTCTACTAAGGATCTTCCTAAGCTGTACTCCACAAGAAAAGCTCTCAAATTCTACTGATTATTAAGAGCGACCTTGGCTAACACAGTCTGAGTCTCACACACACACATACACACAGTCTATTATGTTCGTAATCACTTATTGATGCAGGAATGCGGAAGGGGAGGCGGAAGTTAACAGCTAATAACAGTCACATGAGCGGTCTTATCCTTTTGTAAACATTATATGAGTGAGTGAAACTGAGAATTAGAAACCGAGAGGGAAAAAGACATGGAGAAAAAGAGAGTGGGGAGGGCAGACAAATGCAAGAAAGACAGAGAAGAAACACGAATATAGAGGAGAAGTAATTTTTAGCAAAAATGCCAAACATTGTCTGGTTCCAGCTTCTCAGTCGTGAGTCTTTGTGTGATAGTAAAGTGAATATGCTTTGGTTTTAGACTGTTAGTCAGTGTTTCACTATTTTTTTCATATTTTATAAACCAGACCATCCATTAATACAGAGAATAGTTTAAAGCAATAGAGAGAGGTGATGAGTACAAGCTTTTACAAGTGATAGTGATAGTGATAGCGATTCGTGTCCTCTTCTTCTAGTTGGACAGGAAATGGAGCCAAAGTCACTCACATGGTCTCAAAGTTTGTTTTACTGGCCTTGGGCATTCAGATGACTCAGGTTCTTAAAATGCACAACCAGAAGCCAAACTGAAAACGCAATGTATTTAACTGATTCAAATTACCTATCCTACACTTGAACTGAATCAGTCAATTATTCTCCCAGGTAAAAGCATCAAGGGGAGGAGGTATAGGAGTGCTCTGTCTGTGGAAAGGTGCCAAACAGTTTTGTTCATGGATGCAATGGTACAGTATAAGATGAGCAGACTTTGACATGACTGACTGACTGACTCACACAAGCATTTTTATTTCTACAAATATTTAAGGATTTCTTTTCATACAGCACAACGCTCTTAAGCTTGCTGAACTAAATCCACATTCATGTCGGCTCACCCAGTGTGCATTTCTAAACAGGCCATTTGTTTCACAATGCACCTTTGAACACATACGCACCAAGTTATAAGAGGGGTGAATGAGCAGGGCCCCAGCTGTGCATGTGTAAGCCTCATGTGGGGTTGTGTGTACTCACGGCATGTTTGACAGAGTAGTTCATGATGATGTAATCTTTCCCTATGGGCAGCCAGGAGCGAAGTGTGACGACATCGCGGTTCCGAAGAGGTTTCGGACACTTCCCTGTTACAAACAAATCAGAACAAAACATTGCAGATCAATCAAACAAACGCTTTTTGAAAAGCAGCACATGTTAACATGGAAGTGTGTGACATACATGAGTAGTAACCAACATCCGCATTGACCGTAAGTTTCCCGATATCGAAGGTCTCACTGACGTTTGTGTCCCATTTCCTTCTGTATTCAATGTCATGGAGAACGTCGTACATGGTCTCAGCTGACACGTCCTTACACACCATCCGGCACTGAGAAAGAGAGACAGACAGAAGAAGGGACAAGATCGTTCACATTTAGGCAATGAATCATAGACTAAACCAGATTTACTGAGCTTATATTTCCCATATGTAACTCATGGTACTGCCTTTAACATGCAAAACATTTCAGAGCTCTATCCAATACAAGCTATGAAGGAGGAAAATGCATTAGGTTTTAATGAAGCTAAAGTATTGTGCCATTGTTAAGGAGTGCTACAGAGTTTGTCACTGTTCATGCCTACAAAGGGTGGGTGTGAAATGAAAAACAAACCCTGGTGAACACATCAAAGAAGAGCACAAAACTCAACATCTATACTTAATTATATACAAGTAAATTAAGAGGACTGTGTAAATGTAAGTATTGAGGGATCCTGCATAAACTCATTTTGAAGGTAGCACACACAGACAGATGTGCCAACGGATGTGTATATGATTAGACATCAGATGATAAAGAGAGTGTTGTGTCAGAGAGCAGAGAAACAGACAGACAGTGTGCGAAAGACAGAGGGAATTAGGAGAGAACCAAGACGCAGACCACTGACCACAGATGAGTCATTACTAGACCTGAGCTCTCAAATGGAAAAACACAATCGGTACAGGACAGACGCCCATACACAGTGTGTCAAATGGCCTGTAAGAGTGAAGCAGTAGCTGCTAGATATTTGTATAGTCTAGAGATCCGTTCCATGCTGCAAACCAGATTTAATAAAACACTACCGAAAAAGTAATGTATGCCAAATTATAGTGATTGTTTATACAGCTGTATGATTTGGAACCAGTTCGGTACAGGTGCGTCACAGCTTATTCATGAAATCATGGGGATTCCTGCCTGTGTCAGGCTTGGAGTATATGGCCCTGTACATACACCCTGTGTTAAAGAAAGGTCTAAAGCCCTAGAGTAAAGCTGTTACTACAGTTACAAATGCCAGTGGGAATTAGTCTTAATAATAACAACAACAACAAGGAGAAAGAGAAGGGTCATGTAAAGACAAAAAACAGAGATATGGACAGAGCAATGAAGACGCGAAGAAACGCTAAAAACAAGTGAGAGTCCAAGCGGGACTGAGAACACAGAGCAAGAGAAGAAGAGTAAATGAGAAAGAAATGGGCCGAGAGTGTTTCGTCTGTCCCAGATGATTTTAACTCCCATTACAAATCAGTCCAGAGGGTTTTAAAGCTCAGTCTGTGCTATCATCTTTCCCTCATCTTTACATGTGGCTGTACAGCTGTTTAAATGGGGAGGTAGCTAGTGATATACAGTAGGCCTGGTATGCGCTCACAACCTTTGGTGTGACAGCACAAAATATGCATTTACCTTTAGATATGTATATATTTTACTAATAATGACTAATAATTCTGTCTAAGTAAAATAAATGATTAAGGACCTACAGCCAAGCTGGCAGCTCTGTGAGGCTGTATTTAGGTAGAGCAGTGCTAACATCAGTATGTTAACATTCTGCGGTTTAGCAGGTATAATGTTTACCATCTTGGCAGCATGCTAACATTTACTAATTAATAGTAGACTGACATTGCCGTCCTTAGAGTCAATAGAACATATCTATTAACACACACACACACACACACACACACACAAGTTTCACTGATTCACCATACATTTTAAGAATGTCGCTATCAAATTCCCATGTTGTACAAAACGATCAAGAAGATCATTTTCTTTATTTCTTTGGAGTCGGAAGTAAACGTCTCTGGTTCCACTAAAGAGGAAATTACAGATGTGAAATAATGGCAGACAAAAGGGAAGTTGCCCTTGACTTTAACCTTCTTTGGATAACTATGACCTGGATGACTGAGAATCTTCAAAGATGTTTTCTAAAATGGTGACTTTTTGTGAGATCTCCATCCTCACTTTTACCTTCCCACGTATCTTCCCTTTTGTCTGCCATTATTTCCCATCTGTAATTTCCTCCTTAGTGGAATATCATTATACCTCTCAATGTCTCATTTTGGCTTCCAAACCACTTGTTCACAAAATTTTGTTGCTAACTTGTTGCTGAGCCACTGCTGTTTAAATCAATTTTATGTATACAGCTCGTAGCCTCAATCTCAAAGGGCTTCACAACCGACCACACTGTGAAACAAAGGGAATTGTAATGACATCCCTCAAACACAGAACCCTCACTGAGAACAAGGCAATGTAGAAAGGGTGCCGAGAGTGGGTAAATACACACTGAACCCTGACAACAAAATAATATAGAACAGAATAAGAACACGTGAATGTCCGAATGTGGCGCAGGAGATCAGTGTCTATCATTATCTTAATCAGGGACGTCGTAACAACTCATTCAAGCTTCTGTTTTAGAGTCGACTGACACATGATTTTGAGATTGGATAACGATACTGAGAAATGTGAAAATGTTCTACTGTCCTGTCCATTTTATGCATCTTTATACATCTGACAGCTGAAGCTAAATGTGATCAACTTACATGCATTTATATATATTCAATTATCTAACAGTATACTCTCAGTGGCCATTTTATTAGGTATACTTGTACAATCTAATGCAACTATTTCTGCCATTAAGTCTACTTTTATATTATGATGACTATAATGTTCGGTTTCTGTTGACACTGTCAGAGAGGGGTTAATTCAATGATATGTTTTATCAATGAGGTCATAGTTAGTGGTGGTGTGATCTGAATTAGGGGTCTAGTAGGTGTTTCCAATTCTGCCCCCTCATGTATTGAAATGCAAACGACAAAACATACCTCTCAATACAACATTGTCCAGTACAGATTACATTACATTGTTGAATAACTCCATTTAAAGAAGTCAAGTTTCCAGCACTGCGAGTAAGAAACCAGAACACGAGGAGGCCAGGAGAGAAATCAGTCTGTCTCATTGGATGTTTAAATGTGATTAGTGATCGTAGAGTCTTCTGATACTGCTCTGCCTAAACTAATGCAATGCCAATCTATTAAAGACTATAGTTAAAGCCTTTACAAACATTCTGTTATTACGCAGACATTATTTATGAGGTTCAGAACTGAACACGATTCCTGCTGACGGAGTAATGACGGAGACACTTTCTAGAAGGGAACCATAAGCAAATAATGACAGTACACCAGTATCAGTAAGGTCCCGTATTTGATATCTGTGTGTGTGTGTGTGTGTGTGTGTGTGTGTGTGTGTGTGTGTGTGTGTGTGTGTGTGTGCATACATTGGTAGAGGACTTGTAGGTCAGACAAGACCAGGGAGAATAATGGATGTTTTGTATTCACAGGCAAACTGAAACAGGAGGAGGAGGAGGAGGAGGAGGAAGGAAAACCAAATGAAAGGCAAAAGAAAAGAACTGTAGGGAGCAAAAGACATCCAGTACAGAATGAAGATGTACGGCAAGCTACGTTCACGTATGTGTAATTCTATTACACTCTAATTGGGTGAAGTCAACAGATGAAGCAATGAGACGGAGATAGAGAGAGGCGGGTGAAAGAGAGTTCAGAAAGATAAAACGGAGATGGAGGAGACAAAAAGGCGGACAAGTAGGTACACAAACAGTAGGCATGTGTGGCTTTGTTGAGTCTGTTCTCTATGCCTGGTCCGAGTCCACACTGTGCCCACTGCCCACTCAAAATGCCCAATGACCTCTGACCCCTGCACATCCAACCCACTCCACCCACTTCTCTCTCTCTCTCCCTTATTCCCCGTCTCACCCACTCCTGTTCTCTCCCTGCCACTCTCTTCCTTCCCAACCTCTGTCCCTCCAACCTGTCAACTCCAATCATTTGCTACTCTGGGTGCTCATACATGACTGCAGAAGACAATTTGGGGGCGGGGAGGGATAAACAGAGGGGTGCGTGTGTGATTCAGAGACGGCTTTCCCTGCCTGGTTATCAGCAGGGGAGAAGACAAACCCAGGAGTCTTCACTTTGTATACATATATATCTGTGTGTGTGTGTGTGTGTGTGTGTGTGTGTGTGTGTGTGTGTGTGTGTGTGTGTGTGTGTGTGTGTGTGTGTGTGTGTGTGTGTGTGTGTGTGTGTGTGTGTGTGTGTGTGTGTGTGTGTGTGTGTGCGCGCGAGCAGGCATCTGACAGTTTGTCAAGCTATTAAAATAAACAAAACCACCTACACACTAACACACTTTGTGCATTGTGTGTGGAGTCCTGACAAATGATATCAAGATGATTGTGGTGATGGTCAATGTGAGTGATTACAGCTACGATTACAACATGATACAAAAGTCATTATTGACGAATGTAACAGTGGCAATGATTACGACAATGATAAGGCTGCTGATAATTAGACTACTAATGATAATGATGATTGCCAGTCTGTTCTCTCTCACATCCGATTTAGATGTATCATTTTTTCTTTACTGTCACTGATGCCATAGTAAAGAGGGAGAGAGGAAGAGAGCGTTAAGTCTCAACGCTCGCATTAATCACTCGACATACATCAGCAAAGATGCATGCTTTTATTTGGTCTATAAATGTAAGGGCTGTATCAGTGGCATCGCTGAATGATGAACCAGGCAAAATCAAGCTCCTGTCATATTTACATAAAGATAAAGTGCCAGTTAAAGATATAAACCCCACCCAAACGTGTGTGTGTCTGTGTCTATGTGCACTTTCTGCTCTGTTTGCAGAGCTGTTGTGAGGAAACACACCTGTCCTGTATGCAAAAGCATGAATAAGCAGAACCTTATCCTCTACGTGCGCACGCACACACACACACACACACACACACACGGCTGCTGATGACAAGATACACCTCTCCTTCAGCACATACACTGAAGAAATCAAATAAGCAAATGAGGCCAATTTACACAATCCTGCCTCACAAGTACAAAGACAGATAAAGGGAAAAATCCCTCTGCTGTTGTGGCCCCCTGCCCACCCCTACGCACACAGACACACACCCATGCACACACACACACTCACCACTTTATTTAACAAAGTAAACACCTGGTGGCTCACTGACGCTTCTCAAACCCGGATACACGAGCAGGAACGCACATTTATGCAGAAGAGAAAGTGTGTAATTTTTTTTTATCTCTGAGGAAAGCGTATCCCAGAGTAAGCGAGAGTAATCGGATTTTTATGGCGGGTCAGAGTGGTAACTACTGTAAAGGTTGGAGACGTGGACACAAGCTTCCCAAAACTGTCAGCTGAGTCAGCCAAACCGGTCTTAAAGTTAAAGTGACAACACTGCAAGAGGTTTTGAGCCAGTTAAGCCCGTCAGTCAGGCTGCCAGCAAACACCTGAGGCTAAGTGGAGAATGTAGTGTGTACTGGCAAAGTGACCTGCAAATCTAACGGTGATATAATAATATCTTTTGGGCATGTTTTATTATTTCCACTTTCTTGATTCATTTTCAGATACATTTTATATCTTAACAGACAACTTCATCAGCATTTCCTTTTCTTTAAATAACTGACTATCCTAATGGTGTTCTTGACTATAAAGGAAACTTTGACTTTGTATCTTCACATGTATTTAAATCCAAACTACTAATCATCTATTCATATTCAAGACATAACAGATGTTTTTGCCACAAACGTGCTGCTAAGGCAAAGCCTGAATTTGTTCCCCCCCCTCTGGGTCTCTGTCCCCAGAACACTAACAAAGCATTATTAATGACTGAGGTCAAATATAATGTGTTAGCTGGTACGCAGCAGTTTTTCCACAGCTTAAAGGGACATTGCTGTCCTGATGACGCCTCCACACCGACTCCCAAGACAAACATTCACAGTTGAGACAAACTGCCACGACTGCTATTTGACTAGATAACAAAGTTTACACAAAAAGTACTTTCATGTGCAGGTCCCATTATTACCTTACCTAAACAATGATGAGGAACTTCTAAATGTTTTCCCCACCTACTGCACCCTGTGACCTAGGGCTGGGTAATCATTATTAAATATAATATATGACAAATGACCAACACAAGTTAGGCCTATCAGAGACCGAAATGATGTCTTTAACATGCATATTTTGTCATTTAACTCAAAGATAATGAATTTAGAATAATATGAATCAGAGAAAAAGCAGCACATCCCCAAATTTCAGAAAGTGTCACCACATAATGAGAAAATTAAACTGAACTCATCAATTGATTTTCTGTCTTTCCAGCCCTTGTCAGTCTTAATGTCTATTGTTTCTGTGCGTGCTTTTGTTCACTTCCCTGTGTGTTCAATGAACGACAAACTGTGTACAAAAACAACTTCAACAAAAAGAAACTGACATGTTACACTCAACACTATACCTAATATGCTCTTGACAGAGACATGAAAATAGTTTCTCTGGCAAAAGATAATGGATGTCTCCTGAGATTTAAACCAGACTCCTAAGGCTGACTCCTCCTCTCACTTCTCTTTAATGTGGTGGGGAATTTTCATGGTGTGCATTAGGCATGAATTCACAACCCCACCACAATACACATTTATAAATAGAGTGAATCTAACACAGGATGTGTTCATTAAACAGTGATGTAAAAAAGCTGCAGGCTTTACGTTTGCACTGTATCCCCTCATACTGGGACTATTTTCAAATCCCATTTAATTATGTGCTTACAAAAGGGGACAACATACAGTGTCTACAAGCTATTGGTGGGTTAGGGAAGCCTCTGCAACTAGCATGCAGCAAAAATCAATGGGTTAAGCAAGTCAGCAGTTTGAACCATATGGAGGGGGGGGGGGACACCCCTGCCAACTGGATTAAACAGCAGTGTTTTCCTCGCATTCCCTTATTGTTACAATGACTACTGCTTTCTATTATTCCTGTGCAGGTCTGTTATGTCTCTAGTCCTCCAATCTATACTTTGTTGTATTTTAACATATTACTTGCACTATGCTCGGTTTCATACATACAGGTAAAACAGTCTCACCTTAATTTTGTGGACAGAGTTCCCCTCCTGCAGAGCCTGGGTCCACACCGTGATGCCCCCCTTGCTGTAGCTCATACTCCAGCCCTCCTCGCACAGACACTCTGACTTGAAGCTGGCGAAAGCCTGGTCGTCCGGGATGGTCACAGTCTGTGCAGACATGGCTTGTTGCCGGGAGGGAAATGGGAGGTGAGAGAAGGGAAGGGGGGGTTGTCTAAGAGACTCCTAGTGGGCCCGGAGACACGGTGAGCTGGATAAATGTAGGGAAGCCGAAGGCTAGCCGCTCTTGTCCTGCTCTTCTGTGGGAATAACTTGTCTAATTCAATTTCCTCCTTGCAAAAAGCTTTTGTAGGCTGCACCGCGTCTTGTGATGATCAGTGCGTGTGTGTGCGCATTCAGGGAGGTGCAAAAGCCGCAATCCACCCCGCACAAACTAACCAAACAGATGTGTACCTATAAGCCACAGCCGCACACAGGTGAGAGCACGCACAAAAGGCAAAGAGGAAGTGTCTAAACAATGTAAATGGACGAATCAAATATGACTTTTAGTTGATCACGGTGGCTGTATAAGTTTTAGCCCGGTTCAGCAGTCCTCAGAAACAGCCGCTCTTCAGGCAAACCATATGTTTCTGTGTTTCCGCTTGTCACACTCCGTTTTCCCCCTTTCTTCGTGTCTCTCTTTATCCGTAGTTTCCTTAGTGTGTCCTTCTCTTTCTCTCTCTCTCAATTGTGGTCTTCCTCGAGCTTATAAGAATTTGCAGCAGCTCTCCATCGCTGCGTCGCTGCTTTGGCAGGTGCTGTAGAGGAGATGCGGTGAGCAATGAGAGGAGAGGAAATCAGACTGAGTAGCAAGCGACGCAGCGATGGCTACAATGGAAACGCCTCCCAGTGCTGCCTTTAGGTGCTCCTCGGAAAGCTGTGAGCGCTGCCTCATACTCTACATGTTCATTGAACTTCTTTTGCTTGGAAGTAAGGCAATTGAACCTTTATATAATGCATTTTTTTTGCTGGTTACCAATTTATTTCACAACTCTTTCTTTCTGACATAGTAACATTATAGCTGATTAAAAACTTACAACAAATTGTACTATAATGCCTGCCTTTTTATTGAAGTGGCCTAATTGATTTGAGCCTATTTAATTAAAAGACTTGAAAGCTGAAGTATATTGACAACCATTACAACAACACAAATATATGCAACTTGCATCTTAAACTTGGTTCACAAGTGTTTTTTGTAAAGCATTTCGCTCACTTCACTTAAAGGTACTCAATTACGTTTTTAACTACTAGTAGTGCTATGGAGCAATGTCTTAAAAGCAGATCCCCAAGGTAGGCGAGACCGGGGGCAATTGTAACATATTTTACATTTTCCTGAATAACTCACAAACTACTTGAGATACACTAGTCATTTTTTGATACAAGAAACATATATATGTGCACTAATTAATGATACCATTGATATATTTTCACTTATAAAAACAATACTAAAATATTTAATTAAATACAAGAAGTCAGACGTGTGTGGGGGCAATTGTAACACTGAAAAATAAGTCATATTAACCCACTGCATCTCAAGTAAAAGCCTAGGCTACCTCAAAGTAATTACTTTACAGCTAATAATGTTACATAAGAGTTTTTAAATGGTTCAAATTATTTTAGATGTCAGGCATCCTCTGCTCTCTCTGTTCTAACTTCATAAAATTTCTTTTTACATGTGAACTGGTCATTCTCTTTGGTTTTGCTGGGTCTTATACCATCAACTACTTTAAGTCCACTAAACAGACAAACTGACAATGAAAGGAACTTTACTTTTGCAGACTTAGGCCTATATAATAAGCACACTTTCTTTTAAACACATATAAAACACACTATTTTATACAAAGAATGTTGGCCTATGTTAATTGGTTATTTGTTTATACTAGAACAAATCCATTTCTTTTAATACACCCTTTTTTAATATGGTTTTACATTTATACTTAGTGAAATATGTTTATTTTCAAAACAGACAGACAAGCTGCTTACATTGGGCCATGTGGCTTGGGGGTAATTGTAACACAGTGTTACAATTACCCCCGAAGTTGCAGCCATGATAAAATCTTGTATGCCTGCTAGCCACAACTATATAAGCATAGTTTGTTAGTGTTATTTGTTAATCACTAACCTAGAGATAAAATGTATGCAAGTTTAGATTTGCAGTCATCTAAACTTTAGACACCAGAAGAAAGAAATACTGCACATCCAAAAAGTTACTTTCATACCTCAAAATATATTAGTATATATATATATATATATATATATATATATATATATATATATATATATATATATATATATTATTTTGTTTAAAACTTCTGCTAAGGTGAAATGATCCTGCTCCTTTTCCACAGGCAGAGAGAGAATCCTATTGAGCAGATTAAGTTTTATCACTCTAGCTTGTTTCTGATTGGAGAAATTGAGTGTGTTACAATTGCCCCCTGTTATAATTGCCCCCGGTCTCCCCTACTTCTAAGACAACAACAACAACATAAAAAAACAACACTTCAGCCAATTAACCTTAATCAGAATCTGATGGTGACTTTAATATAATACTATTGTAGGCAAACCAAGAAGGCTACAGCTATTTATTGTCATGTCATAATAGGCCAAATGTAAATAATATGCTATGTTCACATGACTTAATGTGAAACCACAGAATGTGAGTCAAACTTCCAGCTAACTGGCTAACTATAGCTGTAACTTGCTACACTACTGATAGTTAGTCTATATAATGCATGTAGGCCTAAGCTTTTTATTAATAAATGCTGTACCTCTTAACAATCCTGTAAAATTCATGCAAAACACCTATTCAAGGCATATCCAATGTAAATTAAATGTAGTTCTTGAACCATTTGGAGTATATGCATGGTTTTGGGCTTCTCTGAAAGATAACACTCTGGAGTGTCTAACCCAAAAGTGGTCAGAATGGTTGTAAGTGCTACTGGAAGTTAAAGTTTAAACACTAAAAATAATATATTTTTCATTTCTGCTTGAAAATGCTTACTATCAAATGCATGCAGACAACTATAGCTGGGACTTATTAGCTGGAAAATACTGTAGGACCCCAGGATAAAGCATTACCTAGTCCTAGTTTAAATTTCACACCAATACCATGCAAAATGACTATTTTACACAGGTTTTTCTAAGTGTATGTCTTAGGGTATTTTTTCTAAAACAGCACCGCCCCTTGGCGGCAGGCGGCTGCTGCTGCATCACGCCGTATTTGCCGGTAGCTCGACGCAGATGTGTTTTTTTGCTGGTAGATCATGAACTTCCTACTTAAAGCGGGATATCGTTATTTTCAGCAAATTTGATTGGCTACATAAAGTGCCAGTCATCGGCACAATTGCTTGCAAGTGGCTCGGCCTAGCCAAGAAAAAATAGGGGCTGGCCCTTCCTTACAGCGCGGGCTATTGAAGGCTGTGAAAGGGACATGTGAGCTCCTATTGGGTCGGATTTGGTGTCACTCGAAAGGTTAGAGTTCAGCGGCTAATTTGAATACAAGATATCGTAGTTGTTTACATTCAAATCGGCGTTATTACGGTTATAATGACATATGAGCCACGTCTGCCGGCAAATATGAAATGATGCGGCAGCAGTCCTTGAGGATTTATTGATGGAATAATGTGTTTTGGACTAAATGTTTTTACAAGACCATGTAACAAGACCATTTTTGTTGGAATATAATCGATCTGTGGATTACTATGAGGCTTCATAGGTGAGTCGCGTCAAATTCTGCTTGTACTGGTTGGTCTGACAGAAGCGCTGATTGTACCCGCTGTGGTGATTTTATCTTGAAATGGTTCGCATTGGTCGAATCACGGGGATTTTAGCTTTCAAATGGTGTATCATATGAGTATGAAGTTAACATAGCAGCTGTGTGCACATACCGAAAGCTGCCGCCAGGACCTGACGGCCCGTGGGTGGGCCGTTGGAAATTAAGAGGTTTTAATGCTGCGTTCCATTTACCTCGGAGGTCGGAGGTCGGAGCTGGGAATGAGCTATGATGTGTTCCCTTTAGAGCGTTACCGCACTGTTGTTGAATACATTTTGGGAGCATAGTTTACGTTAAGTACCCTATTTTGTCAGTGGGAACTAAATAATTTAGGTTGCACCAACAGTAATGTTAGGCCTAACGTAACAGTGGTGTATGAAATTCATCTAATTAACATTATATGAACAGTTTTCAAACACATTTTTTCCTGTACCTGTTATGGCTAATGTTATATCTTACCAGCCAACAGCTGAAGGTGTAGCCTAGCACAAACTTTGGCAGCATTTAAGATCTGTTTTATAAAGTTCAGCAACAAGCTTACATTTGACCTGTTGACCCAGGTCAGCTGTGAAGGGAGAAGAGGCCTTCCGCTTTCTTTCATGTCAGTCAAGAGTTGTGTGGTGTCACATTGCCAAGTAATGTGAACACCACAACGACTGTGAGACCAGCAGTCTCCACTTTAAACTCTGGTTGTAAGTGTTTTTTCTTCTGCAGCTTAAACATGCAGGCAACTCCTGTATGGTTGCTGTTTGTTTGTCGTATTCATATTCCCGACAGTATTTGAACGCAACCCGCGCTATCGCTCTATACACGCGCACCGTTGTAAACTAGTTAGTTTAGGAAGCAGCGGGGGCGCGCATTGCTCCCTTTGGCTGACGTGTAAAATATTTGTCTTCACCTGTCTTTCTCTTAGGCTTCCTTATGAACTGTTCATTGCTAAACTCACTAAAGCTGAGAGCAATATACGCCCTGCTAAAATCCTATAATGCAATAATTTATTAAGTGCCCCTATGAATCTATAATTTTCCTCTTAGAATCACATATGTGTTTAAATACATTAAAGAAGATTTTCTGTACTTAAGATTGCCTACAGTAGTGTATCCAGTGCTGTGGCCTACCACCCTGATCCACAGCACTCCTATTTACTATTCTAATATACAGTGGTCACTACTGCATATAGACTGCGTGTGCACCCCTCACCACAACTTTGCCATTGTATTATCTTTTCTGCAATTATGGACTTTACTCACTTGCTTTGCAAAGGAGCAGTGCAGCTCTCTTGTTGAAGCTGTTCAAACTACATGCTCAAAGCCATTTTGCTGCCATGCAACAACCTTACTCAACTGTGAATAAAACCCTGCGGAGAGTAACTAAGTATATTTACTCAAGTACTGTACATAAGTACAAATGAAAAGGAATTTGTATTTTACTTGAGTATTTTCTTTTCATGTGACTCTTATACTCCACTACATCTCAGAGGGAAATATTGTACTTTTTCCTATGCTACTTTTATCTGACAGCTTTAGTTACTAATTACTTTACATATTAAGATTTTTACACACAAAACATATGAAGAGTTTATAAAATATATTTTGTTATAAATTAAACTACTCAACAGTTTATACAAGTACAGCTAGTACATTAGTTGTTTGGCAGAAATTTATTTGGCAACTACTTTGATTGTTTAAGTAATTTTTCATGTAAAAACATTTCATGGTTTCAGCTTCACAAATGTGAACATTTGCTGCTTTTCCTTTTGATTATTTTGATGCGATTTTAATCATTCTGAGGTTTGGTCTGACAAAACAAGCATTAGTGTCAATGAAGGTGTCACTTTGGGCTCTGTGCAATTGTGACAACATTTCTCATTATTTTCAATTGATCAAAATTATTAGCACATTAATCCAAAATGAAAAACATTGTTAATTGCAGTGTGATACAAAATAATTCAACCTCAGCCAACTACAACAGTAAAATGTTGTTGTTCATGCTTTATAATATTAATCTAATGATATAATTTATAGCATTACAGTCACAGGAGACATTTTTCATTCATGCATTTTATGCATTGAGTACTTTTACTTTTAATACTTTACGTACATTTTTATGATTATAATTACATGCTTTTACTTAAGTAACAATTGCGATGCAGTAATTTTACTTGTAACAGAGTATTTTTACAGTGACGTATTAGTACTTTGACTTAAGTAAATGATCTGAATACTTCATCCACTACTGGTTGTAATAGCTCAAAGTTTTGTGTCACTGATCCTAATCTCTGACCACCTGGGACAGCTGAGTAAGACAAGACATTACTCACCAGGAGGAGTAGAGCAATGTCATGAATCAAAACATAAAATAGCGCAACTCACAACTTTTAATTATGTCAGTGGTTCACAAACTGGATGGGCCATTGCAGGCAGGTCACACATGACCAAGGGTAGAAAATGTGGAGTGAAACTAAAGTTGGAGAGACATTTTGACTTGCCAAACGCGTAATTTAACGCTGCATTTCATTTCAGCGATTGCTTGAACAGAGCCATAATTAACGTTTACTTACTTTCAAGTATGCTGTCAATATAGTAAGAGAGCCTTGTGTTGTTGTTTTGTGATGTTATTTTAAATAATTAAATTTGGCTGCTTTTGTGACAAGTTGATAAAAATGGTAGTCAAGCCCTTGTGCTGCCATGCAACAAAACGAAAATTCTGCAACAGACTTTTTCCACTGCAGACATATTGACATGTGACAGCAAAAAAAAAAAAAGACAGGACACACAAATATAAGCCATCACATAGTCTCATTGTTGTTCAGATTAGAAACGATGGTGACTTTTAAAAATACTTTAGAGACAGACATGGGCCTAAACATAACGACAGCAGGTTATTGTGGGCAACTTAATCTGTATTTGTTGGTGAGAATAAATGTATTGTCAGGTGTCACCCACACTGACGCCACTGTAGACCAGAGGTAAAGGTAAAGGTGCCAGTACACTTAAGATGGCAGAGCATGATGTCCTCTTATGATTCATGTCTGGTATCAGCACACAACATACCTAACACAGTGAAGCTCTACTCCACTGTGGGAGGCCCAAATTGTCAGAATGGATCTGCTAAGATTGTATTTCAGGAACAAAAACATTTTCTACAACAAACCTGTTTTTCCTGGAATAAACTGTATCTTTAGTGGCAATCTGAGCATATGCTAGGTGTAGATAAAAGAACTAAATGAAAGGGTCTTCACAAAATTTTGAACGATACCTTTCTGAATTATTTTTCTGCTGCAGTGTCACATTTCAACAGGAAGCATTTAAATAAACCGAAGGAAGCAAGATTCTCTCAAAATGCAGTTTCATTGTAATTTTAAAGACGTGCTGATATATTATCTGGAAAATCATGCTTCTTGTGCAGGAAGTAATGAATTTATGCAACGTTTCCTCTCAACTTTGAGCTACAGCCCTACATTTGTTGGCATCTGTGTGTTAACAAGAACCATTTAAATCATTTTAAGTCCATTAGGTTTTCCACAATTCCACAATATCTATTTTGCATTCACAATAAAGCAGATAAAGTACAAACAAAATCCACATCACAAAATCTTGTTCACACTGGGGAGAAAGGCGCGAGGGGCGTCAACAGTATATCATACAGTAAATCCTATATTGTCAACAAGTGACACTTCGGTTTGCATCATCTTTTCTCTCAACATTAAATATGTACAAATGAGAGAGGAGGGGGGTATTGAGCAGTATATCCTGTTTGAAGTATTTAAATTAGATAAGAAGATATGTTTAAATATTGCAGTGAAAGTGTAGTATTTTTGATGTGGTTTCACCAATCTGTGTCCCATTGTGAAAGTGAACCTTTAGGAATGTAGCGCAGCTTAACACAGTTTTCTGCAATAGCATTAAAGTATTGTGTAATGTCTACGCTGCGATGGACTGGCGACCTGTCCAGGGAGTACCCCGACATTTGCCTGCAATGGTCTGCACGTGTAGCTACTATGCAGCCACAGACATCTAATTACACTGTGCTTTAATGCCATCTGGCGGCTATCAAAGGACAAGTACATTTAAAAAAACAACTGCTTGTGTCATCAAATGTAAGCGGAGCCCAAACGAAAGGACCAGAATCCAACTCTGTTCTGTCCGGATACAGTAACTAAACTGTTGACGATGAGCACAGTTTTATACTGATTAATCAAATACAGGACCGCTAACCAGTAAATAAAGTAACATAAATGAGGCATTCACTGACTCCTGTGTATCCAGCTGTAACTGAGTTTGATTTTAAGCGAACACGGAAGTGTGTACAGATACGCATCTCGTCATGGCAGCTGACAACACAGAAGGTTCCAGTAAACAACATTTCCCAGAATGCACCGCGCGTTCTGGTGACATCCACGCTACAATGAGGAGAGGCGGTTGTTTTCGTCTCGGTTGTTGTGATTATCTGCCTGTAAATTGAGGTGTACGTTACAGCGACATTAAGGCAGTGTCCCCGGCCTGTAGGGTGTCTGTGTCCCTCTTGAGTTACTGCCGGGCTGAAAGTTTCATCGTTCACCGCTTGGTTTCTGGTGAGTTTATCGCCATGTTATCATCTGTTCCCACCAGGCTAATTGCGCGAAGGTCGCGCAGCCTGTCACCGTGTAGCCGCGTGCTGCAGACCAGCGCAAGCGGTGGCGCATGCCAGGGCATCCGCGACACACCGGCGGAGACCAACCGCAACCCCATCGTGTCCACTTCCCGTGTCTCCAGAAGGGGACTTTTTGCTGAGGAGACAGCTGGTACCAGTGTGAACCCGTCGGTGCAGTACCACCACCTCACCCCTAGATGGCTGTCCAACCTGGAGAACCGTCGCAGCTCGTGGGCGGCCTTGGCTAGCAGGGGGCGCAACAATAACCAGTACTGGGAGGAGAGCGGGAAGAGTGGTGGAGGTGAAGGACCGGGTACAGAAGGGGCCAGCCGGGGAGGAGTGGCTTCTGCAGGTGTACTGTGTGCTGCAGCCGTGGCCTTCTGCCTGAAGAAGGACTCTGATAACAAAGGTATCAGCTGGCATTGTGTCACGTGGTATAATTGCAGCGACAATTAGTGAAAAGTCACTGACTAGTTTTGTACAGAAAATATTGTCAATCGATACCAATCGAAAAGGCCAGAAACTTTTGTACGTTGTCACAAAATGTATACAAGTATCATATTGATCAATTAAGTTAGGGAAATGTTGAGGAATTGTTTTTGGCTGAAAACAACAGTATTTCCATAATTTGTCAATGTGTACTGAAGTTTTCCGTATTCTCCTCCTGCAATGTTTAATGTCTCTGTTTCTGCAATAACAAGGTGATGCTCTTCTGGAGGCAGCAAGGACCAATAACTCTCAAGATGTGGCCAGGTACCACACACACACAGTCTAAACAAATAAACATTCTTGTGCCCACAGTATGGGATATTTGTCTACGTTTACACTAAGTACATATGCTTCAAGTATATATTTCCCAGACCTGTGTACACTACAACACCTTACACACGGAGCACCCTAGCAACATTAACATGGAGAAGCATCCTTGGTAGTCTCCAGTGTGAACCACATGATCAATGGAGGCTACGAAGTGTAGTAAGGGTGCTCTAGTGGGTAAATAAATGTGACATGGTAGGGTTTTTTGCCATTTTAAAAGATTTATAGTATGCAAGAGAACAGCAAATACTACCTTTAATTTGTTATGAATGGACACTTCCGTTAGGCATGATGAATATTGATTGATGTAAATTTTCTGAAATTCATGGCTGGAGTGGAGGTTTAGCCAAAGTATTCATAAGGAGGACTGCCTTGGTGGATTTGTTCTAGTCAGGTTAAATATATATAAAGCTACTGTTTTTTTCTGAGCTCATTTTTTGTTGTCGTTAAAATCAGTTGGGAATCAGCAGGGCTGAGATATTTATACTAAAGTCAGTGACACTAACGTCATACGACTGAGATGTTTGGTTACTGTAGTATGTAATTTGTAAATGATACAATTTTCTTTGATTGTACTAAATCAAATCACTTATGGCCATCATATTTACATTACTAATGATTGTTTTTGTCAAAGACAATATCCTGCCTCTAATTTTAATATTATTTGTCAAGATATTTTATTTTGTCAGTTTCAACCTGGACTACATTTAACTCCCATTTCCTTGAATAAAGAAACCATGAATGGATCCATCCAAAGTGATCTTCGCAGTATAATAATGTCACTGGCTTTGCTTAGTAGAGAGTGTTTCGTTTCCCAGCATCTTCTGCTCTTTAGTACTGTTCAGATCTCAGATCCTTGTGTAAAGTCACATCTGCTTCCAGAACAGCTGGGTTCACCTGCAGTCATGTCACCTGTAATCTCACCAGTAACCACCAGGTGGAAGAAGAGGCCCATCTGTGCTTGTAAACTGTATGGTCTGAGGAGGAGGTGTTTGCAGGATGGATTCTCATTCTCGGCCACTCAGGGCTCAATTTCAACAGTGTGTCTTGATTTTTCTTCCCATCATACTGATTTTAAGCATTTTAAAGTTGTCCCCCCCCCCCCCCCCCTCCCATTGCATTAACTTTTTATCTTTCTAACTCACAAATGAAAATACACCCATGCTGTGAGGCCAATCTATAAACTTAAACATAGTCCTCTGGGAACTCAGAGACACAGCCACCTGTGTGTGTGTGTGTGTGCGCGCACAGCTCTCAATGCATGTGTGGTTTTTACAGGGCTTTTACTACTTCTTGGTCTCTTCTGTTCTGCTGATGCATTACAAAACTTGAGTAAAAATTAAAAGTGTTCACACTGTAGTCAAATTCTACATTCTGCAATGTGCTGAGTAATATATTATTACCTACCTTTGGTTACAGAAAGTCACTAAATTTGCTCTTCATTATGATGGATGGATGGATGGATTTCCTGTCAGACATGCTGCTCACCTTTGGGCAAGAATCATGTGTGTTAAATCTGTGCTCGCATGTGTACTGTGTCTCTTTAGGTGTTTGTATCGGTGTAGTTGAGCGCAGCGTACACATGCTTGTCCATGTGTGTCTCCGTTTGCTGGCTTGGGTTACCTGTGCCCATGTGGCAGATGGTGAAGGTGAGAGTGCAGTGAAGACGGTCAGCCAGACAGCCAGTCAGCAGATGTGTTAAGTGCTTTTGGTTTACTTTCTAGAAGTGGTAGAGTGTCAGGGTGTGTCTGCTGAGAGGCAGTGGAGAGGATGGATGTCTCGTTTTCACACAGGCTTTATAAAAAGCAGTTGTACTACAACTGTGGTGAAGCACTTTATAATCTTGAGAGATTTAAACACTGGAAGGTGTGCATGGAGTTGATGCGCTGACAGGAGACCCAGGCTTTATCATAAGATGCAGGATACATTGCTAATGGTTCATGTTGGCTGATAATGATGATGACATTTTAGCAGCTGTTCATACTTGGTGTTTATATTCAATATGTTTAGATACTAAAATGTTATTGGTTTATGTAGTTAATATTTCTCTTCCAGCCTTCTTATTCCAGCCTTGCTTGTGAAACCACATGTTGTAAAACCACATTAAAGATTTTTTTGTAGGTTGCTTTCATTGCAGGATTTCCAGATATGGTGCTCTCTTTATCTGCCACATTAGAAGGCATCAATTCCTGGACAATTAGGAATGTACCGATCTGACCTTTTCAGTCCCGATACCAAGACATGGGCTTTAGGTAATGTAAATGTAGGTATCAGCCAATGCTGAATATCGATCAGACACCAGTGTAAAATGAATAAGCTGCATTCCTCGCTATGAGGAAGAGGCTGGGAATTGTGTTCTTTGGCACAATGTTTCTGGGGTGCTTGATTAAGTTGTTATATTTTGCAGTGCTGCTGCCACCCCTCGAAACATTGGCTTTGCAGATTTTGCAAATAGCTGTGGATCTTGTTGGCTTAGCAAGCACGGAATACCTCCAAACTGCTGATCCCTTGTTTTTTGTTCCCCTCATGCTATGTTAGCTCTCCTAGCAGAATGTTCAGGTCTACGCATCGCATAGTACGTGCATAATTGAACAGACTAGATCAGCCCCCGTATCCCCAATACTCGATCCAGCTATTTGAGTCGGTATCGGATCGGTGCATCCTTAGACAATATCCAAGTTTCATTTAAGGGCAGGTTGTCCAGATACATTGGTCAACCTCCTAAAATATGCAGAAAATGTAACAAAACAATGTCTGAAATGTCATTCTGAGCTTAGTGTCACCTCTACTTGTAGAGATGACGCAGCTCAGTGTCTCTTGACATACTTGACTTGACCCTTTCTGTCCTCAAGCACCGTTCATCTACAGCACTTTTCCATCCAACTATGTCATGTAGTTGTTTGGTGAAATGCAAAAGCGCTGACTTCCCACAATGCCACTTCTTTAACTTCTGGTAAAATTAAAGTAGTGTGAGCTTCTCGGTTTGACTGAACTGTAACGGGTACTGCACACTGAAGAGCTCGCATGTAGTGGAAGTGGTGATGTGCCGTCTCTCCTACCAAAACTCTCATCCTATATGCAGACCAGGCAGTGAAAACAGAGCCAGGGAGCTTCAGAGACGAGTGCAGACCAGACAGAGGCCACTGTGTTGACTGTAAACACACACGCTGTCTGCGTGCTCAGCACTAGAGACGACAGACGGATCACTTACACCCACCCACACACACACACTTATAAAGACTGTGCCACTCCAGTACCTGATGTCATACCCTGGGGCAGAAAAGTCAACACACACCTGGCTTACACGCACACGGACACATTAACTGGCCAAGGAGCAAGTGCGTGGCTTCAGATAAAGACAAAGACATCATGGGTGTGTCTAACAAGGAAGGGCGTTGATACAGTCACACAAGAACCAGTCTTTATTCTCGCATCATTATACATGTGTTAAGACTCTGATAAAACACCTTAACTAATAACATTGAAACTTTGGCATATTCAGATGCCCTCCACAATATGTTAACCACTTTTTGTTTCTTCTTCCCATCAGGCTTTTAAAAGAAGGGGTCGACCCAAATCACCGCCACCGTCTAGGCTGGACTGCTCTTATGGTGGCTGCCATGAACCGACAGCACAGGTGTGTGTGTGTGTGTGTGTTTCATCCAAACTAAACCCTACTGATGAAATCACGTGTTTCTGAGACACGCTCCCCGGTGAGCATATGTAACAGTGTTTGTAGTGTCTCGGTATCACGCAGCTGTCTGCATGAGCAAGCGTGTGAGCATATGTCCTCCGTGTCCCTGCGCTCGTTGTTACAGTAGGTCTTCAGAAGTGCAAAGTGCGACTTTCAGACTGACAGACGGTCTTTACCCGTTCCCCCATCTCTCTGTCCAACAAATTAAATTAGCCTCCTGGCCCCCAGAACACACACAACACAGAGAGGGGCTGAGGTTAAGGCCAGGCCAAATCCAATTTACAAGGGTGCTTTATTTTTTTTTTTTCTTCCTCCATCAGGACTGTGTGGTCACTCTTTTGTTTAATTAAGGGCCTCATGTGTCGGTGAGAAATTTTAATTTTATAAAAGCTTAAAATGAGCTTACTTTAAATCTGTAGTTACAGTTGCTCCCCATAGTTTGTAAGATAGTTTGAATTAAAGCTACTAAAATGGAAACGTCTTGTGACATTTTGTGTTTTCAGGTTTTGGAGCTTAGAAATTGTTTATTTCAAATTTTAGATTGTAGATTTTTTGCATTTTATGCCAATGTGTTCTGATACTGAAATATTTATATAAATTGGTTGTGTTGGTTCGGATAATCAGTTAATAATTAGAATTTTATTTTTTCAAGAAAAATTGCCAAATGTTTGCTGGTTCAAGCTCCTCAAATGTGACAATTTGCTGCTTTTAAGTAATTATTAGATTGGATGTCTTTGGAATTTGGACAAAACCAGTGATTTGGCGACGTACCCTTGGGTTCCTGGACATTTTGATGAGCACTGTTCCCAATGTTCTGCCATTTTTATAGACTATAATCAATCAGTCGTGTAAAAAAAAAAAATAAAAAATGGATTAATCGTTACTAAAAAAAAGATTTGTTAGTTGCACTTTCTTCAGCACACTGTATGGTCTGTAACTCATCCTCAGAGACAAATATGATCATATACTTTGATTATTTCACTTTGTGCTGATGTTTGAGCTCCAGCATGTCTTTATATTTAATGACGTGCGCTGAGTGATTGTTGGCGTGGAACATATTGATGTATGTAATGTGTTTTATTGGATACAAATTTGAGTTGGAAGTTTGTCTTGTGTGTCTGTGTGTGTGTGTGTGTGTGTGTGTGTGTGTGTGTGTGTTTGTTATGAGTGCTATAACTCAGTGAGGCAGTGACACTCCTCTGTGTTTAATCCCGTCTTCCAACCCCCCAGTGAGCCGTCACTGCTGCAGGGAAGACAGAACATCAGTTCACACACATCAGTCACACATGTCTCTCTATCTCACACACACACACACACACACACACACACACACACACACACACACACACATACAAATCCAGTCACAAAATATCCACACACACAAGTAAGGATACACACACACAGACAGACAAGAGGAGTTTATACAAAATATCTTACAGGCCAACTGCCTATTACTCAGTCACACACAACTTTATTTGCAGCCGTTAAGTGAAAACAAAGGGAGCATTACTCATGGACAAGGTTTCGCCTGTAGCTAGATGTCAGCATGGATCTTACTGTTGAATTACTTCACCCCCCCACGCTGTATTTGTATTTACCTGGACCAGAAGTGATAACCGTGTTTTAAGAGACAGAAGATTTCACCACAGTGCCATTTCAGAGGAAACTGTTTGTGGGTGTAGCGTCCACCAGGCAGCCTCTCTAGTGTTCAGGGGTCGAGGTGCGGCTGTGTGAGGGAATCAGTGGGTGAAGTAGAGGGGTGTGTAAGAATTAAGGGTGAGACTTCAGGGGGGCGTGTGTGTGCTTAGCTTTGATGTGGGGCTAAATCAGGGAGGCGCAGGGCCTGGTCACTGTTTGCACTCTTTAACACACAATACCCATCTCCATCTCTCTTTCTCTCCCTCCATCCCTCCCTCGCTGCATTCACGTGCACAATGAGCGCTCGGCCGAGTGTAACGCCTGTTGACCGTTCCGACCTGTCGGACCAAGTGACTCGACGGGAGGGAGAGGGAATGCGACGAGGGGAAGCGGTGGGATGATGGGACGAGAGGATGAGTGTCTCGTTGGGAAAGCGAGGAGAGAATAGTTTAGCTGTGGAGAGAGAGAGTGATGTGGAGTGGGATTATGGGTTTGCGGCCGGGATTAGCTGGATTGAATAGAGGTGAAAATTACCACAGGTCTCCCAGTGAAATATTATCATCACTTGGTCACGGTACAACACGATTGTGATGGTAAGCGGTCTGGTTAATGACATAGTCAGTTAACATGTATTTCATTGTTTCTTACATGAACACTAAAACAATGTTCCTTCCCTGATAATATAATAAACAACAACTTCAAAGATATTCCACCCTGTGCCACATTAAAGCCACATTAATGGGTTTTTGTATAATTATTTAATTATGTGCATTGCTAAAGTCTAAGAATACAGTGCTGGAAATGAGAGATTACCATCTCCTTTTTTGATTTCACAGATGTACAGCAGCCATGCAATGATTAAGAGAGCAGCAGCCATTGGAAGTTGGACATGAACTTCACCACTTTGCACAGTTAATTTAAAAGAGAGAAAAAAAGAGTTTAAGTGGGTTGAATTGAATATTTTGGCTTCTTAAATGCTTTAAAGGAAAACGTCTATTATATTGTACATGCTGTTATTGTTCTTGTGGCTACATTTTCTACTTTGCCGTAGACAAAGAAATGCACTTAATAATGTTAAATGGGCTACCTGATGACCATACACCCATGAGGAACTTTTATATATTCTGACTTTCTTTGATGGGATTAAGCAAAAACAAACTGAGCTAAGTTGTGCTTAGAAGCAACCATTGAAGTCATAATAGTGTGAATGGTTTTCCACAGGACCATTGTAACATTCCTCTCTGTAATATTTAAAACCTGAGCCATTTCTTTTTTTATTCCAAGGCTGCCTCATTACAGTATTTGATGAAAGTGTCTTCTTTTAAACATGGTTACTGTCTTACAAGTTACTTACAAGTTCTGTGTTTAAAAAGTAAGTTTTGTGTACAGGCTGAAGATTAAAATGTACGTCATAATTTGCACGCAAAATACTTGGAAGAAAATTCAGCTAAATAAAATGTACATTTTGACCAACCCGGTTATTTGGCTGGAAAAAAAAAACTTAAATGCATTGAACCTCTGTTCCTGGCATCTATCTGACCCCAGGTGTGCACCAGGTGAGATGAGGTCAAGTGAGGTCCAGCGTCTGGGCCAGGTGGTCAGAGACATGGATGGTCAGTTCGGCTCAGGTGTCTATTATAGCGCAGGAGAGACGGAAGTGTCTTTTCCTGTCTTCCCTCCAGGGCAAGGATGGGAAACTAACACCAGTCGCCTGCTGGCAAACCTGGGAGGTTAAATCTACCAGCCTCTGCACCGCCTTGTTAAGCAAACTGTGCTCATTGTGTCGAGATTTTGATTCACCAGCTGGATGGTGGTATAGCACGGAGAGCGTCCTGTAACTGGTCCAAATTTCAAGCATCTGTTCTGTCAAAGTGTTCTCGAGCAAGACGCAGACTCCCAATTACGCTGATGTCATTTTAAAATTACATTGAGGTCATTTTAATACCAACTGTAGTGAATTGTTCGATCAGAGGAAGAAAATTGCAAAAATATATATACTTAAGGATGAGAAAGAATGGGGGAAGGAGGATTAATTGAGGAATTCAGTTCAACAAAATGCTGACCATATTTCATGTTATGTCTTGTGCCGCTCAGACAGCAACAGAGGGTCAAGACAATGGACATAAGACTGGCGGGGCTGTTAAGTCAGTAGCAGCTAGATAACCCCCTCCTTATTTAGCTAACGTGCACTTTGTCTTGGTTTAGCTATGAAAGTAAAATAAAATTCGTATCTGGTAATTTACAGATAACATTGTTTCAGTTCTTATAAGCTCATATTAGGAAGTCTGTAATTTTAACTTTTGGCGCAGTCCTTTAAAATGGGAGTTTAACCTAATTAACCTCTGCATGCCTTCAGTTTGGCCTCAAATTAGTGCTGCAGCTCTCCTCCTAAATGTCCCAAATAAAGTTAGCCACTTGATCATCAGTTGATTAGTAAAACTATAAACTGTTTTCAAAAGCTCATTAGTTTTAGCGCTATCCTGTATAATTAAATCTACCTCTTTTTTTTATCTTTTTAGCTGCACTTCCCTCCTTTCATCCACTCCTCCTCCTCCTTCTCCTCCTCCTCTGCAGTTTTCCTCTCTTTATCCCGCCGTGTTTACCTTTCTGATGCCATTAACCCTTTTCAGACCATCTCATTTCTTCACACAGTCCTGCCCAGCCTCCTGTGACCAACCATAGTTTGAGTTTGTGTGTGTGTCTGTATGTGTCTCAGAGGATGCATCTATGTGTTTGTAGAAGTGCTTGCAAGGGTGAGAGGAGAGCCCTCCGTGGGTCACGGCCCCCCTGCCGCCCCCAGCCACAGTGATACAGTAACAAAAGGGGACCCCCCGATAGTCCTTTATACCCCCTCAGCAAGGTCAGCCACAAAGACCTGGCCAGGCTGTTCTCAGCCTCGCTCTCCCACAGGAACACACATGTTCTGTAGTGACGACATAAACTACCAAAGTCAGATTTTAATGATATTAATGGGAATGAGGGATCAGTTTTTTTCTTTAGTTTTACTGATATGTGCATTAATGATTCTTTGATAAACAAAGCAAAAATGCCAAAAATTTGTTAGTTGCAGCTTCTCAAATGCAAAGAGTTGATGCTTTTCTTAATCATATCTAATAAGTATCTTTGGGTTTAGACTGTTGAGCGGAAAAAACAAGTAATTTGAATACGTCACCTTGGACATTGTTCACTATTTAATGCTAAACGTTTCATGGTGAAACTAATAACTATAAAAACTGCATTGCAAGTATTGATACATGCTTCAAATATTTTACTGCTTCAGTCTGTTGTCACATTGTTTTATATATTTATAAATGTTTTGTCCTGTTAGACTATCTTTCGAGTTGTTTTTTTCTTAAAACCTGCACTTCTTCTGTTGTTGTAACAGGTGAACAGGTTGTTTAATTTCACACCTCACCTTTAGGTTGACTCTGTGGTGTAATATCAGTCGCTTCATCATTTCTGACGTCGTATCTCATGTCACTGCTCATTTTTAAGGGCACATGTTCTCCCCAAGGGAAGCCGAGGCCTGTTACGTGGTCAGACGTAGTCGCTCTAAAAAAGGAGTCCACTTCATCCTCCTTTAAATAATCATTTTGCTCAATTTAAGCCCTTTCAGGCCCCTGCCATAACCATTTAGCTGAGAACCATCCATCACTCCCTCCCAGGCTGCATTACGTAGTCACAGGTCTAATGGCAGCCGGCAGCGTACTGGCAGGGTTCATGTTTCGGCCATCGCCCCAGTTCTCGCTGACGGTGGGCACAGACTAGCTGACTAGTTTTTGGGTGTATTCATGTGCATGTCTGTCTCAATGTCAAAGCCACTGCTCACGTTCATGGTGGTAAATGTAAAGTGTGTGTTCTGTAGACGGAGAGACGGTACCTGGAATGTCCGTTGGGTCACAGTGAGTGGTGTTGCCGAGGTACTCGTGTTTGTTCTATAAGGCGGTACGCTCCAATGAAGTGCTACACACAGACACCCCACCCCACCCCTACCCTCACCCCCAACAGCGCCGGAAACAGGCCCGACCCTTGCCCCCTTTCCATGTGCGCATATGTGCATGCTACGAAGCAGACAAGTGTGTAGTGAAAATCCACCACAAGGGAGAGACTAGAAACGTTGGAAGTCAGGTGAAGGAGTCATTGTCAATTAAGTTAGATATTTGCATCTGTGTACAGCATATTCGTTTTCAAGCCATGAGGTTGGGAGAAACTGTGTTACAAGGTCATGGTTATGTTTGGTGACGTGAAGGAAGCAGGTCTTCTCCCAGTCCCAAATCTAATCTGCATCCTACTTCCTGTAACCTGACTGCATATTTAGGTGCTGTGGCATGTGCTCTTAAGAAAGATGTAAATCTTCTCTGTAAGATGATAAAGATTTGTTTATTTCGAATATATGTAAAAAGAAACATCCAACAGGAAAATGCAATCAAATAAACAAATCAAAATGATTAAATAACAGAATAATAGTTACAGCCAAAGGAAAATATTTTTTTGAAACCTATTCAAAAAGGAGTGGGAAGAAGGAAAAAAAACGTATTTACTCCCACCCTGTGCCCACAAATCAAATTCTTACAATATACTGAGGAAGCTATCCCTTACTTGTCCCAGGTTGTATTAAGCCATTTTGAGCACTGTTGAAAATGAGAAGGCAGCTTTAGGACAATATTGGATTTATAATATGTTTGGCATAAATGTGAAGAACCTTTTGTTTTTAATTCACTGGATTCCCCCAAAACGGGAAACTCTCGGATACTTAATGTATAAACAGTAGGGGTGTGACGAAACACGAGATGAGACAAGATTCGAGATTGGGTTCACAAGATTGAGACGAGACGAGATTTTAACACTATTTTTAAGAAATCTTTAATGCTGAATTATATGAACATTTTGAGCATTATACACTTTGTTTCCTGCATTCTGATGAATTTTTTGCATTTATTTAAATAAAAAGAAACACAAAATTCAGGTGGCAGGTGATGATTCAAAATCTATAACAGAATATAATGCAGTGCAGCTCTCAGTCATTCTGTGCTGCTATCAGATCTGTTCCTCCTGTATATCAACTTATTTAATATCATCCGTGCTGAGTCATGATTTAGTCTTCCCTCCTCTTTGTGTCTCTGTTTGGGGAAGTAACCTCTTTAAATGTGATTGTGGCACCTTTTCACCTCAATGATAAAGTATTACATTTTAATTTAGTTATAAACTCCTGGACTTTAATAGCTCCTATGTTTCAGCAGGTTTTCTGCTCGTGGTCAAAGATTTCTGCTCATTCAGAATCTCTCCCACATATCCTATCGGTGTTCTCTGACATGTGCAGAGAAAAGTCATAATATTACCAGACTAACTTCATCATTTAATGAGAAGTCTACCTGCCCTTTACTCTGCTGTGAATTACGTCTTTGTTCCAACTGTGGAGTAACGTTACCCCCTTCAGACCGTTTGACCGACGCTGTTTGTGACTGCATGTTGTATGTGAAACCGAAAGTAAATGAAACCCTTTTGATCAGGCAGAAATCTCACCACAAATTCACACGTTATCTTCCAGTGCAGCTCACAGTTCCAAACAGAGCAGGCTGCGCTTCAGTTTTTACATGTTTATGTTGCAAGACCCTTCCAGCTACCACTTCTCACAGCTGTCTAGACCAGTGACCGTATATAAAAAGGTCTGGACTCACAGCGCGAGCGGGTTCAGCTGATTACCATCACAGCGTATGCTGGTGTGGCATCAACTGGGCGGAGTTGATTCGCTCTGTGAGGCTTATCAGTTATACATTTGTATCTCACTGCATGAGAAAATTGTGTGGCTTGACAGCGTGTGAAAAATGTAATTTGTGTGAGTCTCGCAAGACAGCTTTTTACCTGACGAGAATTCTCGTCACATAATCTCGAAATATCGTGTGGCGCAAGATCTCGTCTTGGGTAGAGAAACAGTGTCTTAATCGAATTCCCGAATAATTGCTATATCTTGATATACATACGTTGACATAACAATGTAAATGTACACATAATGCCGACACATAGTATTCCTTATGTGTTTAGGCAGTGGTGGCTGCTTGATGTAATACAAGTTCAAGGCAGGACTATTAAACATCTTTACATGCGTGACTTGTGTCTTTTGCTGTCTTTCAGTGTGGTGAAGGTCCTGCTCGACGCCGGTGCCGACCCAAACGCCGGAGATCACTTCAACAACGTTTACGACACCTCGCGGGAGAAAGGCATCCACTCGCTGGAAGGTGAAAAAGAAAAGAACACTTTGCGACTGTGTTTGCATTGTGACACGCGGGCTTGTGTGTGCGGTTGCATTATTACACACATGAATCCAAAGTGTTGAACCAGATATTATTATAATTTGCATAATGATTTGCATATATGTACATGTTTCATTTCTTCCGTGTTATTTATTTTGTATGTTCTGTGACAAGTAGTGTGTGTTTTACTTGTTTCTGAGCAGCGCACAAACACACAGACAAGATGGCACACACACACACACACTTTAACCCCCCCCCCCCCCCCCCCCCCCCCCCCCCCAGTCTGTGTTGGGTTTCTGCAGACATATTTATATGGGATATGTATATTGCAGACATTTATATGGCTGTCAGGTTTGGGTCCACGTGGGGCCGGCGTAGCGTGGGGAAGTGTTTCCCAGACGCATGCTGATGGATGGGCTAGGGGGGCCTGTGCGACGCTTTATTGGGTTAGCTATGATTATCCCGCCCTGTGTCTCTCTCTCTCTCACCCACACACACACAGACACAGCATAGAGAGACTGCCAGAGAGAGAGAGAGAGTGGGATGGATGGAGGAAGGGAAAGACAGATGAAGGAAGGAAAAATGAAAGGAGGAAGGCAGTGGAAGAAAGGGAAGGGAAGATGGTGGGGAGCAGCGAGAGATGGAGCGAAGGAGGCGTTAAAAGATGGAGGAGAAGGAAGAAGATGTGGATGTTTGGAGGGGTGATAGAGGGAAGGAGGGATTGAAGGAAATGGGTGGGATGATGAGGGAGGGAGAGGAAGTCAGGAAATGGATGAGACAAAGTTATTGGGATAGAGGGGGGGGGGGGGGGGAAGAGGGCGCAAGTGATGAAAGGAATTGATAGATACTGAGGAGGAGAGGAAGGAGGAAAAAAATAAAAATGGATGATGGAGGAGTGGCAGTAGATGAGTGCTCTTATGAAAAAGAGAAGTAAGGAGAGAATGATAGACTATCTTTATTATTAGTTAGGAGCGCAGCAAAGGAGACCATAAAACACAACTCGCATTATTCCTATCACGTTGGACAGTTGAACTTAAATCTGTGAAAATGAACAACTCTTCTAAACCTGGAAACGGGAAAAACAATTTTGCAGTCCGCAGCGTTATCATTGTTACACTTTCTGAATAGATTGATTAAAGAAAGTTCTTACAGATTTAAAGGCTCTAACATTTCCAGTTAAAGTTGTTTGTTAATTCATCATACACATCTGTTCAGCTCCACAAAGTATAATGTTTACATTTCAGATTGAACTCGTGCCTCTCCATCTTTGAGGAATTACTGTGTTTTGTGTTGTGTAGTAGCGTATTTTGCAGTCACTTGTGAGTCTAACCGTATTAAAAAAAAATGCCCCG
>NC_060166.1:18266362-18310777 GCF_021292245.1 Micropterus dolomieu | reverse complement strand
CCCCCCCCCCCCCCCCCCCCCTTTTTTTGTTATTTATTTGTGTCCCACTTCAGAACAATTGTAGTACAAATCGAACAAATGGACGATGTTCCCACCAGGCTTATTATGTGCCCTTTTTTTCTTTCTGCCAACCAATGCATGTTCTCCAAAATAAAAGCCATCTTTTGTTCTAACTTTCTTGTCTCTCTCTGTATTGCTGACTGTCCCTCCCTACAGTCCTCGTGTCCAGAGAGGATGAATTCAGCAGCAGGCTCAGCAGCAGGGCTGGCTTCCGTGGTTGCACAGCGCTTCACTACGCCACACTTGCTGATGACCCGAGCACTGTCCGCACACTGCTGGAGGCTGGTACGTCACACGCCAACCGACCCCATACCCATTTTAGAGCATCTTATAGGCAATTAAAGGATTTTCGTTTAAATGTACAAGGTAAATTTAATCGTCATATTACAACAGGGTTGTAAATTGAAATGCAGTTTGTAGTTCTCTTCTACTAAAAAGCAGACAATATATACAAAAATTATAAAATGGTAAACCGAAATAAACTATATTGCATGGAGCAGTGCTGAAGATGAATTTGAGTCTCACAGCCTGGGGACATTAGTTCCTATGGATATTTTGCAACACAACTCCACAGTTTTACATCACGGAGTTGATTCTGTAACACACACCTAAATAGTGAAAATCTTTAGCTGAGGTTTGAAAGTTTCTTAAACAGTAAGTGTCATTTTATTATGTTCTATTGAGGGCCTCCATCCTGACCACCTATAATCTAGAGAAAGAGGATTTTTTTCACCCTCTTGCTTAGATGAAGTCCGTCCCTCTGGAAGAGGAAAATGCAGCCGTCCCCTGAACCCTGTCCGTCTCAACTAAAACAATCTGACAGAACTTGATTATATTGTCAACTAGGAGAGGAAAGTGTTGGTAATGCTCAATCAAAGTTTATTGAAAGTTATATTCCTTGTTAATACCGCTACAATTATGACAATAATATGATTTTGCACTCAGATACATTTCCAAGTTGTTGTTTCTGACTTGAGGGGGCATACACGTGCACTAGCCACATTAGCCATGCCACATACTAACTGAACAGTAAGGCAACTTAAAATGGCGAAATGTACAGCTTCCGGGTTTCAATTCATTATCGGACGATCCTTGAGCTACAGTTTTGAAGCAAATCTGATTTTGTACTGGCCATTGTTGAAAAAGCAGTCTGAAGTGAAGTGGCGCACACATTTTTTTTCAGTTATTGTGGGGACATTTCCATCAAACATAAAGTTATCCACTGGGTATTAACTTCCACGGATGGTGGGAATAGACGTCATAACATTAACCTTCCACATTTTTGTGTTACCAGAGTCTGCGTTAGCGAGGAGTTACTAATAGTAATTACTGGATGCAACTCTAGTCTACTCTATGAGTATGTATGTATGTAGCCCTCTACATGCATGTTATCACAGCCACAGTGAAGCAGGTTCATTTTTAGATGCTAAAATATTCAGCAAAGTCATGATGGTATTGCTCAATTCATGTCATGACAGAACGTAACACTGGTGACGAAACCATTATGCCACCCATGCTAATGAACATATGCAATTTGCGTTTTCTTTCATACTCGTCTTTTACCGGTAATAGATTGTTTCGAGAGAATTATGATTTCTATTGTACAATTTATTAATTTGAGGAAACAAAGGACTAATTCAGGTGTACCAGTTTTATCCAGACCCATGCCAGGCTCCTTACCTCAATCTTTGTTATCCAAACTAAATGGTTCTCCGTCTGCCCTCAGAGCTGGAGGCAGTATCGTCTCCATCACCTTTAAAAAGCTTTCCGTGTATCATCATCTTAACGCTTCCACCCCCGAGTAATATAAACAGTATTACAAAGCTCATTTGAAATTGATCACTTGTCCATGCCCCCTCTCTATTCACCCCCATTACACTCGCACCTGTCATTGACTCAGCTCCACCGACACACACACACACATTCACTCACTCACAGACCCTCGGGGCAGTATATCCCCCTCCGTTTCCATGCGAGCAGCTCTTAAACAAGCTAGGCCTAGTTGAACTGTGACCTCCACTCAGAACATGCCCTTGGGGTAACTCCACAATCACAGGATGTGTGTCTCTTTTGTGAGTGTGTATGTGTGTGAGAGCACCTGTGTGTTTGTGCACTCGAGCCTCCATTTCATAAATTAAAATATTCATGTATGCTTTTATCCTTTTGATTGAGTTTGGGCACGCCTTTTTGAATCTTAACTCGGGGAACATTTGTAGTTGTTGCTTTTTAATCTAAAAACACTCAAATTTTGGGGGGATCAAACACCCCCAACCTCTGCCACTACCATCACTACACACACACACTCATACACAAGCTAGTATTAATGTCTTGTTTATGTTTATGATGGATGGTGCATTCAAAGCTCCCGTCTGCCCGTCTCACCCCTGCGTCTGTAAGCGCTCTGAACGCTTAAACAAATCACCTCGTCTAACTTGATCAAATGTTCTGCAGACGCATTTTTGAATTAAAAAGGTAAGAAATTTCACAAAGCAGAGACATTTGTTTTAAGACAATCAGATTAAAGACGGGGCGGGTTGTTGGCTCGCCTGACTGGGCCGTTGCCGGGTTGGCGCCACCATCACGGCCAATAACAATCATGACATCACAGACTTTCAATCACAAACACGTTAGTGTCCTTGTGCATGTGTGTAATTAAAGACTTTCATACAAGTTTTAATGCATACTTTATTACTCTTGACAAAGCTTGTGTCATTTATCTTTTTCTTTAATCCATTTGCTCTTTGTAGCCTCCTATCCATCTATTTTTTTTGTTGCATCCCAAAAAAAATCCCATAAACTGACACAGCTTCAGGACATCTATGTGGATTTGTGTGCGTGTGTGTCCTCTGACTGTGTGTCATCTTCCCTTCATGTATGTGCACATTGCGTGTGTTTTCCTGTACTTATTTCCCCTGTGTTTGTGTGCGTCCATGTTACTCCACTAGCGATGAGTTTGCTCTTTTGGCCTTAGCCAGCCCTAGACTCACATCTCCATCCATCACAGTCTCCGGGCCCACCCTCGGGCCTCTCCTCGACCCACGGTCGCCTCGCACTACCTGCGGAGGCTCTCTATCTCCTCCCCAGGCTCCACATCAGGCCCGTGGCCAGGGGCACTCCGTAATGGACGGCTCCGTAGGTGGTGGGAGGCCAGAAGAGACACACATGCTCACAGATGCACACAATACAACACACACACACACACACAAAGACCAGCAGGGGCTCTCTCCCACCAGCTGCAGTGAAAGAGAGGGAGGAGGAAATAGGAAAGAGGAGGGGACTCCTAATAGGCATAACTAAAGCACTCCTAATGAAGGGATCCTGTGTGTGTGTGTGTGTGTGTGTGTGTGAATGTTCAGCTGGGGTGTGTGTCTGTTTGTGTCGTTAGTGTTGATCCTGTTATAAAGTGCTATGGCCCAGAGGGCTGGCCTGATATTAAAGCCCTAAATGATGCTATTTATTATGTCCAGTGTCTCTGTGTGAGTGTGTGGGTACTTTATTGCTTTTCTCCCTCATGTTTTTTGGCTGGTGGGGGGGTTAGTAGGTGTATTGTTGTCGGGATCGATAGGTCACAAAATTTTAGGGGTTTATCGATAATCATCAGAGTGATTTTTAGTCTCTGCGGTCGGTGTTCAGAGCAATAGGAACAGGCAGCACCTGCATTGATTACATACACTGTTACAGAGTGTAGCTTACTCAGAAAAACTTCAGATGGGTCATCTGGTTCTTAATGGACCATTCAGTATCCTGTACACACAGTGCAGCGGTCACTAATGTAGTTGTGTGCATCATTTTCAGATTTGGTACAAATGTCTGCCCTCATCAATTGACTGAAAGGGTGCCGTTGAGACCTTAATATATCCCTTAACACACCCAATGTGTAGTATTTCCCCTTACAATTTGTCAGTGATTTATTTTAATCACTTTATATATTGTAACAGAGAGTATTCAATGTATTCCCTGATCATTAAAGTGACACATTTCATGTCACTCCAATGAGTTTGCACAGTTTTTTTCCCCCTGTGCTTCCTCTCATGAGTGTCAGTAGTGTCTTACATTGCATTAAGACCTCAGACTGTGGAGTGTTGCATTGTGTTCATCAGTGGGATGAAACACGCTGTGTGATGACGTTTCTCTCGTATCGGCAACACAGTATCTTAAAGGCACATTTAACAATTTCGGCTGTTACAGGGTGTGGTTTGAAATTTTCTATACTTGTGCTGACACAATACCTGAGCGGTGCTCAAACGTCTCCAATGTTAAATGTTGCCTAAATAAATTACTGTTACTGTAAGATTAAATCAAAATGTTCAGAAATCAGAGACTGTGAGATAAAAAAATTAGTAATAAAGAGTACAAATCTGATTACTCATTCAGAACCAACTTTCACCCTGACAAAGGCTTTAAGCAGAAACGCATTGGTGTCAGAAATGAAACATTAAAGGCTTTTATTTATTTATACACACACACACACTTTGGGTTTTTCCTTTCTTGATTCATTTATAGTGCTAGACTCCCAAGAGCACTTTTGTTCATTGAATGTAACTTTTTTTATAAACCCTTTTGTTCATTAAACAAAGACAAAACCAGTTGTTCCTCTTTCTTTTTTTTTTGACCAAGAAGGCACTGCTAACCATCTTCACTGACAAGCCAACAACTGTCCAGTCCTGGCACACTTCACAGTCACTACACCATTATGTCCCCTCATTTATACTCACCCCTTTTTAAATATCGTCTGTTTAACAAAATGTTTCCTCCTGCTGTGTGAAAGTGTGTTTGCCTGTGGGCCCCCAACCTGCAGCAACCTGCAGTGTGTATAGATTGCATTATAATCCAGGAAGTTGGTGTGTGGGTGTAGGGGTCAAAGCGTGTGTTATCGGCACGTGCTGCAGATATGAAACCCCCTACCATGTCATTGCACGGTCCTCCTGCTTCACTGCAGTTAGTCTCAGTGACCCCTGAACCCATGTGACCTCTCACCACTAACCTCACTCTCGATCGACGTTTGGACCCTCCTGCTGACGTGGTGTGTGCATATTCTGTCAGTACTCACAACAAAACAAGATGAGGACATTTTTCAAACAAAAAAAATTCCAGTTAGTTTTGACCATTTTGTGAGTGGATACAAATTATTAGATCATTTTCCTAATTCCTAATTATGAGCTGTACATTTGTGTGTGTGTGTGTGTGTGTGTGTGTGTTGCATGCTTGCATACAGGTGCCAACCCCCTGCAGACCAATGGTTTGGGACACACAGCACGGGCCTATGCTAAGGAGGGAGAAGTCAGCACAGCACTGCAGGAGTGGGAGGGCAAGGTCTGACACACTCATCACACTCATACAGACGCCTACGCTAATTTTGTTGTGCTTCCATACAAGCTGTTCAGAATGAGCAAGCAATTAAAACATCAGTTTCCACACACACTAATGTTTTGATACTGTAGTTGTTTCCTGTGGCCTGGTCTGAATAACTCAGCACTAATCATCCAGCAGACATCTGTGTCATTTACTTGCACACAGACACACACTCCTCAGGAGGTCTGTGTCAGTCTAGTGACTGAGTGACAGGTGCTATTGAGTGTTAGAATTGTAAAAGCTGGTGGAGGTTAACTGGGGTGAAAATGTGCTGATGAGTAAAATTGGATTATATATCAACTTTATAAATAATTTTGTAATATGGGAAATAACCTGGAATTGTATTGAATTAGCTTATACAAGGTCTTAAAGGTTCAGTGTTTAATATTTAGGAGGATATACTGACAGAAATGCAATATAATATACATAACTATGTTTTTGGTGGTGTATAAAGACCCTACATAATGAACTGTTATGTTTTTATTACCTTAGAATGAGCCATTTCTGTCTACACATACCACGGGTCCCCTTACACGGAAGTCACCATGTTGCGACACCATGTTTCTACAGTAGCCCAAATCGACAAACTGCTCTACAGAGCATTGTTCGTGACTATGTTGAATACAGCAGGCAGCTGAAAACTGGTTGCAGTGGCTGCAACATATTCCTACGGGGCAATTTTGCCGCTCTGAAATCTCGTGGGAGGCGAGCTGTTGCAGGAAACGCAGATGGAAACGAGGGACAGGAGTTAGTTGTGTAAGTAGAGGAACTGCTAGCAAGACTTTGTTATTCCACACTGACTCGCGTTTCTACCGTCATTTTCCTGCAACAATTCTCCCCTCACAAGATTTCAGAGTGAGAATTGTCTTTGAGCGAGACTTCTGTTTCTTGTAGGGATCTTTTCCATGTTGTCAGTCACCTCCACAGTCTGAGCCTATCAGTGACAAAAGGAAGCACTTTTTGTGGATGTAATTTTGGAATTGGAATACGTTGCAGCCACTGCATGCGGTTTGCAGCTGCTAGCTGAAGCCATTTACTGCATGGATTCCAAAACTTTCAAAACTTTCTGGTCATTTCAACACCAAAATATTTGAAAATAGGGCCCAGGTTTAAAAATACCAAAATTATCCTTTAATGCCTTTTACGTTAAATTGAAAGTAAATAAGTGCACATAGCTTTATTATGCATAGCCTGGTGATGAATCTGACACCCCAAAAATCTCAAAAAGACAGCACTCAAGTTGAATTATTTATTATTTATAACGCTTTCAGCAAACTGTAAGAGAATTCGAACTCTGTGCTTTTTCCTATCGTTAAACTGTGATTTAAGGTTGAGGTTTTAACTGCACAATGCTACAGAATCAGCTGACTGAAGGGACTCCTCCCTTCCCGGTTCTTGGGATTTCACAGATGTATAGTAGTAGAAGTGGGGTCTGTTCTTTTCTTAAATAAAACTCGAGTTATCCATCGTTATCTAGCAGCTTGACAGCAGGCCAGAGCTAAGCAAGATGGAGAGAGAGAATTAACAGCTTGCCTCCACTGCAGGGTGAAAACCTGGAGTCTGAGGAGACAAAGGGGAGAGGATGAGTGAGTCATGGGGCGGATGCGAGAAAAGTACGAGGTAGAGAAACTGATGCGGAAGTGTGAAACTAAGACATGAAAATAAGGGGGAAGAAATTATTTGAGCAGAGAGAGAAAGAGAGAGAGGGGAGAAGAGACGTGGAAAGGGAGATCAAATCAGCAGAAAAGAGGAAGTGTGTGTTGTAGATGGAGGAAAAAGCAAATGGGGAGGTAGTGTGTCTTAAAGAGGAGGAAGATGGAGAGCATCTAGCTCCTGGAAATTATTTTAAGTGGCAGATGAAGTTGGAGGTATGGAGTGGTTAATATTTATGCATTTTAAAAGTTTCACTACAGTTTTAAAAGATTACACACCTAAGCAATACAAACAATACATATATAAATTTATTTTTGCATAACCATTATTTAGCAGCCAAGCCAAGTAACAAAAGTCAGGTGTAAACACACAACTTCAACCCTGTGAAACCCAAAGTTTGCTTAACTGAAATGTGGTTATTCAGTTACTTTATCCTACGTTTTGAGAGTGTGTGTAACTTATTCTGCTAGGCATCTTCTGTGCCAAGATCACATTTCTTGTTTAATATCTTTTATCAACAAAATCATTTCCTTGAGTTTAAGAGTCCAGTCAGGTCAGTTTTATTTATATAGCTACAGATCACAAATATCCGTCAAAGGGTTGAGGGTGAATCTTCATCTTCATAACAACTTTGCTGAAAAGGAATATGAAGATTTTTTTTTTTTTTTTAAAGTTGGTCTTCCATGAGGATCAAACTCATAATCTTAAGACTATACCTTACCCACTGAGTTAAGCAGTGACTCTAAAACCACCTTGACCTTTACCCCTGTGTTAAACTACTGTTTTGTTATCTCGAGATCACGAGAAAATGATCTCGTTATCACGGGAAAACGGAGTAAAATAAAGATATGAATCGATGGCCGCTTAGAGCTTCCATAGATAAGGAACAAGTCCACAAAAAAACATAATAGGAGTAAAGGGGAGGAACAGCTTTATTGTTGCATCGGTGTTTGGCCGCTCACTCATTTCTTGTTTCAGTGTCATTGCAGCAGCAATGTAAAGTTGCCAAGGGTGGTCAAAAGAAAAAGGGATGATTTAGAGATGGAGGAGTAAAGAGGGGCAGACCTGCAAACTCTTCGACGTGTTTTTCCCTTGAGAGTCTATTTCTTACCTCTGTGAACTCCCTCAGATGTCTCTTTCTGATTCATTGACTGTCTCATCTGTTTTCTGCATGTTCGTCTTATTTTATTTTTTTTTACCTCTGCCTAGTTCCAGGAGGCGCAGGCTAGGCGGGAGGCGGAGGAGAGGAGGAGGTTCCCCCTGGAGAGGAGGCTGAAGGAGCACATTATCGGACAGGAGGGGGCCATCAATACTGTGGCCTCAGGTAAACACACACACATGAATATTATACATGCAGCTAAACGGATGCGTACACAATGACCACACGCCACAAAAATATCAAGTGCACATGAACCACTTGCTCTCCTCCTCCACTTTGTTTCCACGCTGCTTTTCTTTTTCTGTTTTCTGTTCCCCTTCCTTTTCCTCTCTCCTGCTTTCCTCCCTTCCCTCCCGCAGTAGGCGGGTTCAGACAGACTGGCGGAGGCTGTAATTGGTTAATTGTGATGAATGAGCTGTCTGTCAGGCATACACAGGTGCTGTGTACATGTGTGTTTGTGTGTGACAGCTGATGAGGCCAGGCTTGGAGCCGCCAGTTAACGTGATTACAGAGAGAGACATACTACAGACTCACCCTCTCCTCCTCCTTTCTCTACCTCTTTCTGCTTTTCTCTCCTCAGTTTCTCCCTCCATCCCTCCCCCTTTTACCCCCTCGATCTTCATCACACCCACTCCTTCTCCTTTGCCCTTCTGTCCGACCCTGCTTTCACTCTGTGCCCTCCACCTTCTGCGTCTTTCCATCATCGTTCCTCCGCTATGTGCCGTCCATCTCCCCCTCCTTGAAACACACGGAGGTAGGGACAGACCGGCAAAAGGCTAAGTGATGGAGACAGGAAGGGAAAAACAGATGAGATGGGGCTAAAACAAATGGAGGCTATGGGAAACACAAAAAAAGAGAGGCAGGAGCGCTGATGGGGGAAGATAGCAGAGAAGTAGCTGAGAACCAGAAAGCTCTGAGCATTGACAGAAAGACAAAGAGAGCGAGTGTAATGCATGGAGGAGAGGAGGGAGGATGAGTTAGAGCACAATAACACAGCAGACAGTAAAGAGGCTGATATTACACCAGGCATCCACGGAGGCCATGTATTGATCCGTAGATGGGCGAGAGAGTGTGTGTGTATGTGTGTGTGATTTTTTTTTTTTTTTTTTTTTTTTATGATCTTGGACAGATTTGTGAAAATAATCAACTCTCTTCTAAAGCTAGAAGCAGATATTATAATCTGTAATGTTCTTGTGAGAGCAAATACTGCAGAGTTTATAACCAACAGGAGAACAACTTGGATTTTTGCCTTGAGGCTTCATAAAAAAATTTAAAAAATAAAACTAATACATAACTACACTTCTGTAAATACAAACTATAGATAAAAAAAAACAAACAAACAGTGATGCTGTTTGATTGTAGCAGTAGTCATAAGTTTCAAGTATGGAGGTTCTGCTGGGAATCAGTGAAGGAACAGAGAATTGTGGGGCCTGTAGTCTTTGGCAAGGTGATGAATGATTGTTGTTATCATGGCAAATTGTCCTGAAAGCCATAGAAGACATCGCCACAGTGATAAAGGAACAGCTTATTGATCTCTGAGAAGTATTAAAGTGAATATATCAGACACACACACACACTGAAAGCCAGCAAGAGGACATGTGGGATGCCTAAAAGAGGCAGAGTGGCAGACAGGATCCATCTATATAAATATTTTCAAAAACACGTCACCTACTGTACATTTATACTTTACCTTTATCAAAGGTGAGTTGAGCAGGAAGCAGCCAAAGAGTCGGCGAGTGGCGGACGTAGAGGTTTAGAGATGAGGAGATGGAGCAGGAAAGAGAGGAAGGGATATACTCTAGATAAGGAGACAACAAATGAGAACGGGATGTGAACGAGATAAAGAGAGAAGAGGGAGCTGCACATGACCAGATGATGTAATCACAGAAGCAACACATACAACAACATGTTTTACTACTACAGTAGAGTATCATGAGTACAATACAATCTATGTGACTGCAGCTCCTGATTGTTGTCATTATCCATTCATTTGTTTATATTTTTTATTGATCATTTAGTCAGTAAAATGTCATATAGTGAAAAATGTTCATGATAGGGGCATCCTGGTGGTTGAGTGGTTAAAACTTCGACGTTCCTGGTTCGATTCTAGACAGGAAATTCTATCATCACTTCTTCTTTCCGCATGTTTTCTGTCTTTCTGTGCTGTAATACTATTAAAAAAAAAACACCAACATTTCCCAGAGCCCAAGGTTATCCCTTGACATTGCTAGTTTCGTGTGACCGACTGTCCTAAAACCCAAAGAAAGTTACTTTACAGAGACATAAATTGGAGAAAAGGGCAGATCATCACATTTGAGAAGCAGAAAATGGCATTTCTTTTCTTGATAAATTACTTAAACGATTAATCGTTTATCCAAGTTGTTGACAATCAATTTTATATCTGCCTTTTACTAATCAATTAAACGTTTTAAAACTTAGTGATCTAGATGTACTGCAGAAAGGATAGATGAAGCAATTAGAAAAAGTTTATTTATTTTGCATTTGGTGTGTCATGTCTCCAAAACGGCTGTTTCCACCGGAACTACTCATGACGAACAGCTGGCCTGTAGCAAGATACACACACACACACACACACACACACACACACACACACACACACACACACAGGAAGGAGGTTAGATTGATCCAGGTTTAGCTCTCAGGGCTAAGAGTTATTGAAGAGAATCATCCCTCTATAATCATGTTAGAGCCAACCAGACCTGCCCAATACACACTGCTCCGAGAGAGAGTGTGTGTGTGTGTGTGCGCATGTGAGAGAGGGAGAGCGAGCGCTTTCATTTGTTTTGTCTCTCCTTCCTTTCCTTGTTGAGAAATGTCAATGTGCCCTTCTGTCAAAGTCAGTCTCAATCAGCTAAAAACACAGAGAAGGTCATCCACACGGCCGTTGAGAAAGCAGACGGAGCTTTGGAGCCCCTCTTGTCACTTTTCATCTCTGTGTCCATCTCTGACACACTCGATTGTTTCTCTACCTCGTTCTCTGTCTCCTTATCTCCATCACTCCTCTCTCATTCCCCTCTTTATCTCCTTCCACATCCGTACCTCCTCATCTGCACTCCTCCTGCTGCTGTTGCTGCTGCTTACCTCTCTACCATGTCGCCTCGCCATCTCTCTCCCTCCCTCATTCTGCCTGTCCTACTCCTCTCCTGCCGAGCACCTCCTCTTTATGATTATCAGCTATTAGTAACTAGTTTAACACTCCTGTGTGTTGTAAAGTATTTTAGCTTCGCTGAATCGCACACAGAGCCACTGGCCTCTTACTGCAGCAGATCACAATGAATGTGTGTAAAAGGTGCTTTGACAGGTCACACACTGTGGCTGTTGTTTGACACTCTGGGTTCTCTTTAGCAACTTGGCCACACTGTTTCTCCTGCCACTTATCCTGTCCTGGCTGCACACAACAACTTGCCAAGAAACTGACACCTCTTACTCATTATCTCAAACTGTGTCGCTAACTATAAAACATTTATGCTGGGGATTATGCTGTCTTTAGGGGGCAATTGGCGAGAAATTGTAAAGGCAGTGGAAAAAATACAAGGCAGGTGTGTGAAAATTGGCCTGAAAGCAAAAGACAAATGTGGAATAACATAACATTTACTAGCCTGCTAAACCTTCACCAGCATTATTTGGTCAAGGCTTTTACAAAGTTGTGTTCGCGCCTGTCAGATTCAAACGGACTGGGTTTTCAGATGTGAAGGAGGTGCAGGATGGACTGTGTGGTTGAACTGCTTACATTTACAATCTAGAGGTGACAGACCTAGTGTGGGAGAGAGGAGGGCCGGGTTCACGTCATATGGTTGCATGTTTTGAGGCTCCAAAGTTGGCCTGAGGTGGCAGTATTAACATGGATAACACTGAAAATTGTTTTTTAAAATGGCTTATATCAATTAAAATAACCATACCGTATTAATAATTTTACTAATTGCCCCTAATATGGTGTTTTCTGGATAATGAACATTGGTTTTATGGTTGGGGCTGATGGTTGATGTCGAAACAGCATCATGTGTTGAATATTTTGTGTTTAAAATATTTCAAATCTCTAAAGCAAAAATAAACAGCATTTATGTTCAGTGGAGCTGATATGTGTTTCTGTGTAAAGACGTTAAGAAACTTTATTACCTAAAAATTACCCCCAAGAAAAGCTACATTTATTGGATATACAGGATCCTGTGGACTTCCCTCCTCGCTCCTAATGATAACGTGTAAAAGAAGTAAAGAAATGGTCGTGATTACTGGTATACCAGCTCTGTAGCATGTCTGCCTGCATCAGCAGGTGCATAGCTCATAAAGGGAACTGTGGTCATTTTGGCTTCATCAGGACTGAAATGCTAACATACCTGAATGACCCAATTAGGATACATCCATCCATTTTGATACCTGCTCACTGATTTAGGGGCTGGAGACTGCTAGCTCCTAAAGGTGGGGGACACTGTGAACAGGTTGCCAGCCTACCTGAGACGGTCACATTCTTACCTGATGTCGATTATGACCTCGATGAATAAAAGAATAACCCAAAGAGCCTCATTTGAGTACCATAAAACTTCAGTTAAAAGTCCCAATTAGACACCGGTCCCTTTTACTTAACTGGTGTGGCTACATGTTTTGACAAATAAATGCCGGTTCTGGTCTTTATAGTTTTTTGGATGATAAATGTTTAATCATTTCACATCACTAGACCAGTCCATCATCCTTTTTTAAAGTATTTTGATACAGGGCTCTCTCTCTCTCTCTACCTGAGGTTGGCCTAAATGTGCTGTCTCTCTGAGCTAGATGAAATAAATGATTTGTAATTGATACATTGTTTGATAGCCTAATTTTTATTAAGTAAGTAATATTCATACTGGTTTAAAATGCACAATTTAAAAACGCCTGTCCTAAATATAGGGCAAGTTCAGTGATAAAAGCGAAAAAAAAACCAAGGCTATTAATTTAAGTTTTACAGTATATGAGTTTAATACAACACAGGTCTGTTAACAGAGAAGGCACAGCATGTAGGCAGCCATACCAAAACTTAAAGATACAGGACAAAGCACCTAGTTGTTAAAACAAAGAGGTTTAGACAAGTAGGTGCATCAAGCGTTTCTCAAAGGTGGACACTCTCAAGGTTATCTTATCTGTAGCTCCGGTTATGTCCTAACCCGAAACAACCTAATCCAGAGGGCTCTGCGGCACCTCTTGTAAAACCCATATATCAAACCACTTACAAATAGTTCTTCTTCACACCTTCTTCTCCCACAATACCTGTGAGCAATTTCCATTTAATCTAAAATAAATGTCACTGGACTCTGGGAGGAAACTTGACAACGCCACTCTGCTAGAGGATTCAAACCCAGGACGTGTTTTTGCTCAAGGCAACGGTGCTAACCAATAAGCCACTGCGCCACCGACTTGCTTTGATCCTGCTCATCTGTGGCCCTGGTTTTGGCCCCCGGCCTCTCAACAGCTTCAGATTTGGATGAGTTTGTGCTAGCGTCTGCTTCTTCGTCGAGTGGTTGAAACCACGGCCAAAATACACTCTTTACTCCCCTCCGACCCACCTCATCATCTTGTCTTTTTGTATGTGTGTGAGTGTGGTTGCTGGGGTGATGGCAGGGTTGGGTAGGCACTCCTCTTTAAGCATGCGTGTGTGTGTGTGTGAGGCTACAATCCATGCTAAACTGATTTCGCCATGGCCGCGCCAGGGAGGCTAACACAATTACTGCTGGCTAATGGCCCCACCGACTGAGGGGGGGAAGAGAGGCATCGTGTGTAGCTTTCTGGAGGTCTCTCATCTTTCTCTCTTGCTCTGTTTTCTCTCTTCTTCCTCTTGTTTTTTCTCTCCACCAAATGTTTCTGACCCTTTTCTCATCCCTGCTCTCTCACTCTTTTATCATAGTTTCTGGCATACCCGCCGCCCTCATGTCAACTTCGTTCAGTTGGGTGAAACTTGCAAAAGGAAAGTCAACTAATGCAAATGAGTGAAATAATAGTATCCTTTTCTTTCTCCCTCTCTCTCTCTCTCTGCACGCTGTAGCCATCAGGAGGAAGGAGAATGGTTGGTACGATGAAGAGCATCCTCTCGTATTCCTATTCCTCGGCTCGTCAGGAATTGGTAAATCATCATATTTCACACCCAACACTTCCTCTGTAGTTTGAAGTGATGGCAAAAAAACCCTCTTCAGTTTCCTAGAAGTAGCTGCCAAAATAAACACAACAGTTGAGTAAGTTCAGTTTCTGAAGCTTGTTGAATGCATGAGTGTATTTTCCTCCAGTCAGTCTACTGACTTCAAAAGAAACAAAATACACAAGGAACTCCACCAACTGTAGTAACTCCACAGCGTCTTCAGTGAATGAAAAAGCAGAGTCATTTAAACCAGCATTTTTGAGTGTTTCTCACATCTGCTTATTGAATTGATTAATTGCAAGACAAAGAATCTTTTATTTTAATTCAAAGATTTAAAAACATGCAAACTGAGATGAGACGTTTTTCAGAGACAGTGCCTCCTTGACAAAGCTAGTGTACATTTGATTCCTACAGCCGGCACAGTAACAGGTTGGCAGGCCAGCGTTAATGTTTGCAACAGTAAGCTAACCTATTAGCTAATGTTAGCCCTGTTCCCACCCCGAGTCAGCTGTTTTTCTTAAGTTTCTAGTGTTATTAAAATGAACAGGCATATTATGTGAGTAGATAGTTGGAATAGGGAAAGGTCATTAATGTGATTTATGTATTCTATGTTTACATGCAGTCTTTCATATCACGAGCAGTTATTAACAACCGTGACTGCAAACATTTAAGACGCTACAACCTGTCTGAGCCAGGAACAGCTTGGCAGTGTCACCCAATGTAGTCCCACCCACAATGGCTCCGATTGGCTCGATGGTCAGTCAGCTTTCCTCAGGGCATAATAAATATAATGAATCAATTTCCAACCAGGGAAACTACAGACATGATACTGCTACACAGTAATACACAACACACAAAATCTACGTACATGATCAGGATGCTCATACAGTGGGTTTGCAGCATCTGCAAGACTGATCAAGGTTTTAATTGTTGCATTCCATTTTTAATCTTTGATAATATTGCAGCCCACTGAGCTCTAGGTTAAGACAAACAGCTGGTTGCACTTTAAAACAGTGGAAACTCTTTCTGACGCACGGCAATGACAGTGAATGAAACTCCAAGCAGCACTAACAAAACAACAGCAGCCATCGGTTTCAATAAATTATATCGACTGGGGATGGTGGGGATGATTTGAGACTGTCGAGATTCTGTCTGGATCACACTGACATTCCCCTCTATGTGTACATATCATACACTTTAGGTACACCCTACAAAATGTCTACTGTACCACATAACTGTTCGAGTGGAGGGACCATTGTTGCAAGCCATACCCCTCTCTCTCTCTCCACATTTCCTGTCTCTCACACTAACTGTCAGAATAAAGGCACAAATGCCGAGCATTATCTAAAAAAGGATTCAAATATCAAAAGTGAATTAGTTTTAGTAATTTTAAAGCTAGTCTTCTTTAGACCAAACGCGTACTGTGGAGCTTTAGATCAACTCGATATCAGCAGATAAATTCTCAAACAGTAGCAAGATGAAGGTGTGTGTGTGTGTGTGTGTTCGCATGTTAGTGAAGCAAGGAGGGAGACAGGAGAGATATTAAGGGCCAGATAGATGGCTAAAAAAGAGGGAGATTGTGAAATGACAGGCCGGAGAGATAGATGAAGGAGAGACGGTGTTCATATTCTCTGTTGCCTTCAGCGACAAGCAGTGGCCATGAGACATCAATATTAAACACAGCAACAAGACACGGGCGCATACACACACACACACATCATATGCATACCAAACACAAGACATCAATATCATATATGAGCATTTATATGCAGAATATTTTAGCGACAAACATAATGTGTGCTTCTGGAGAGCAGGAGATGATTGAAAGCTTTGTAGAGGGAGTCAGTGGGATTTAGACCGGCACTTAGAGAAGGAGCAAGATAGTCTTTCTGTCTGAAATGAGTGTGTTTGTTTTTCCCGAGTTCCTGAAATCTCTGCATACTGATGTATTCCAATAAAGCAGGGATTGTTTGGTTGCTTATATATATATATATATATACACACACAAAAAAAAGAAATAATTAAATGGAGGCAGTTCCTGTTTGAAACTGAATAATCAAATGATGTCTCTGTTTTGTCTGACCGGATGTCGCAGGGAAGACAGAGCTGGCCAAACAGGTGGCTCGCTACATGCACAAGGACATCAAAAAGGTAGCGACACACACACACACGGGTGTTTTAACATTCAGGAAATTGGTGAAAAAAAGTTCCTCTCATAGATATAAAACACAGGCATTTAATTTAGTGAAGAAATTAATTACAGAGAATTCAATTTGTGTTTGTTTCCATGGTGATACGCAGCACATGTCCAACACGAAAATACACACTGAGTCAGCGGCATGTTGTGTCTCTTGGGGAGGTTAATCCATCGTGTGATTGCAGGGTTTCATCCGTATGGACATGTCCGAGTTCCAGGAAAAACACGAGGTAAGCTGCTGTTCACCTGTCACCCAAATACATGAGTGTGAAATCAGGATGTTGGACCGCCTGAATCACACATACTGTGTTGAATATGTTGCTGTAACAGAAGTTCATTAATTTCAGAGTATCTGCTTGCAGTGTCATCAATCTGCTGGCAATGACGCATTAGATTCATTCTGTTTATCCATGCTCATAATGGAGGCATGAACCAAAATAAAATTAATGTTGTTTTTGCCCTATTTTGCTTTTTCTTGGTGAAGCTTTGGTGATGAATATATTTAATCAGTGAATCAGAGTTGCGTTATGTTACGTATGACGTTCAAGAACTAGTCATTTCAAATCGACATTTTTATTCAGTGTTAACTTTTGTGGATTTCTGCATAGAAAACATTAAAGGTTATGTGTGATCTTGGTAAAATACTTTTTGTGCTACGTTGTTTATTTTGCACCCTCTCTTCCTCTTCTCTCAGGTGGCAAAGTTCATTGGCTCCCCACCGGGATACGTGGGACATGAGGAAGGGGGTCAGCTGACCAAGCTGCTGAAGGCGTGTCCCAATGCTGTTGTCCTGTTTGATGAAGTAGACAAGGCCCACCCTGACGTTCTTACTATCATGCTGCAGCTCTTTGATGAGGTGTGTATACAAACACACAGACACATGCGTACATTATTATACCTTTATGAAGTTTCTGTTTGATAAAACATTTGCAGGAATTGATCCCTCTGTCCTTCCCGCTGTTGCTCTCAGGGTCGCCTCACAGACGGTAAGGGGAAGACCATCGAATGTAAAGACGCTATCTTCATCATGACATCTAACGTCGCAAGCGATGACATCGCCCAGCATGCACTGCAGCTTCGCCAGGAAGCTGAGGAGGTCAGCCGCAGGAAGCTGGCCGACAACCTTGGTGAGAGAAACACACGCGTACTTAAAAATGCGAAGACGATAATGCATGAATTTGCACATTGAACCCATTAAAACCCATTCTGACACATTACTTTCCACTTTCATCAGTTGATGTAGATTAAAATGTTGATGATAAGACGTAAGGGATGGTCAAATCATTTTGTTTGTCCAGTGGTGTTATTTATTAAAATTACAGTCACGACTTGTCACAGTATTTCATACAGTATCTTGGCAAACACATACTCTAGTAATTTGACTCTGTAAAAGACTTACGGAGCCATCGGGTAACCAAAGGACGGGCGAATAAAATGTGAAATTAATGCTGATGTTGTGCTTTTCCCCAGCGGATGTACAGAAAAGTGATGACATCAAAATCTCACGACAGTTTAAAGAATCTGTGATTCGACCAATCCTGAAGGTAACGCACACAAAGACACACACACACACACACACACACACACACACACACAGGTAAGCCCCACCCTGTTTTGGTGTAATTACCGACAATGCAGCAGTTTACTGTAATTTGCCTGAGACAGTTATCATTGCTAATTCTTTGGTTCCACTTCAGGCTCATTTCCGGAGGGACGAGTTTCTCGGTCGGATCAATGAAATTGTATACTTCCTGCCATTCTGTCACTCAGAGCTGCTACAGCTGGTCAGCAAAGAGCTCAGCTTCTGGGCCAAGAAGGTACATAACACTACGTGCACGGGCAAATCCCATCACAATGTACATGTTATATATTTTTTAAAATTTTTATCAAAAATGTTAACTATTATTGCTGATATTAACAAATAGTTTCTGATAACTGTAGTAGAAAAGTATCGTGGGACTGTTCACACCACCAGCCTGTGAATTATTTTATCAATGAAACAATCCCCTGACCCTGCTTTATAGTATGTATTATTTGAGAGTTCACATTATTGTTTTATACTTTACTGTTTGAGAGAAGAGACCATCACAACAGCAGGCTCAACGAAGGCTGTATCTGAGGCCCGTCTTCACATCACCCTACATTTATAATATGGGTTTCCTCCAGGAGGACTGGAAGGCCCTACCCACCTCATCCCGCAGCCGCTGAGCTGTGCAGAAACACACGCAGATCAATATTATGTGCCACTACTACTCACTATAATGTGATTACAGTGTTTAACATGTGGAGCCTTCATCAATATTTAATTATTAATATTACGGCTGGTGTCCTGACAGCCAACATGGGCCCTGCAGGCAACTGATAGGGACCTGACTCATGACTCTCACTGTGTGCTTTTGTCTTTTGAATGTTGCTGTGTGTTATGTTTGTTAGTGTTCCCGTTGTCTTTAATTTTATAAGTGTGTTCATGTCTGGTGATAACTTGTCTCTGTCTGTATGTGGCAGCCGTGCTTACAGCATGAAATCTCATTATTACAGAATCCTCACGAGCCATTACTTTGTCACTCATTTATATTAAATAAGTTAAATGTTCGGTGCTATCATTATTTCCTTAATATGGTATTTGTAATGTTGTAATATTAGTGTTTATATCTCTTGAGTAAAACCTGGCATTGTATTTATTGAATGGAGTGTTAACATCAGTAGCTAAATGAGCAGGTCTGATCGCTGCTATTGACTGGTGTTTGATTAAAACGCATTAAGGGCCTGTTGATTAGCACTGGCAGACATGCTGTGTGACAGTATCTCCTCCCTGCCTCTGCATTTGTCTCTTTCTCACAATATCGTTACTCATTAGTCCTGTCTATCTGCCACCATCGCCTCTTTCTTATTTTACTGTTGGTGATACTCTGAAGGTACCGCCCCCATTCTCCCTTTTTAACATCGACACACCCAATTAACCTCTTCTCTTCTTTCTCTCTATTTCCCCCCGTTCCCTGTCATTAGGCTAAACAGCGCCACGACATCACTCTTCAGTGGGATCGCCCAGTTCTGGACCTGTTGGCAGGCGGGTATAACATGCATTACGGAGCACGCTCCATCAAACATGAGGTATGCCGTTACTATAACACACAGACAGGTTGTCTAAAAAATATTATTATCTGTTCTCAAGGCTTTAAATGGTATTGAATGCATTGTTTTTTTTTAACTGTCTCTCTTTGATTACTTTGACCGATTTTTGCATCATAATTTTCATTTTTACTAAAAAAAAAATATTGGAATCATCATGTGACTTTGTTGGGTTCTGTACAAAACATGTTTTCTTACATTTGGATTTGGAACACTTAATTGTCATTAACATTTTTAAATGCATAGTATTAATTTAATGTTTGTGTTCACTCCCAAATAAGTGGTTAAGAAAATATTCTTAAACTGTGGTTTGGTGTAAAACCTGACTGACTGCGTGTATGACTGCCTTTGCACCACATCCCTAGATGTCAGTGGCAATGGTTATTGATTAAAATGTCAAACAACTGAATCTTGAGTGTTGACCAAAATTTAAGACATCGCCATGGAATTATTCTAGATTTTTCCCACCTGAAAATCTGACCCCATGTGAATCATGCAGATCTGTAAAAAAAAAAATAGGTCAGTATAAACACAGCTTGGGAATTTCACCATAAACATTTCCTTTCATTATTCCTCTCTTTTTGCTATGTGCTCTGTATATTTTCATGCTTTTTTTTGTCCTTTGCCAATCACATGCCTGCATGCATTGAGTTGTAAATTTTGCTTTCAGTGTGTAGATACTTAATCTGTTGTACATATTTGATCAGAGAAGAGCGTCCTCTCAACAGAGAATAATGACTGATTTTCAGTAGTTTAAAAAATGTCCAATATCAGCCTGTTTGTTGTTTCAGGGACTCGGCAGCAAAGCTTACTGTAGATGCAGCAGCAGATGTAGAAGGCAATGATAGACAATTTACGACAGTGTCCAACAACTTTAGACATCACAGAAGGCAAAACAATATATTCTGGTTAACGGATAGTTTCCTAAACTCTGCCTCACTGATCTCTCAGGTTGAGCGGCGGGTTGTTAACCAGTTAGCTGCAGCATACGAGCAGGAACTGCTGCCCAAAGGCTGCACCCTACGTCTGTCTGTCCAATCAGAGGACCAGGAGGATCGGAGCACGCCCAGTCTGCGCCTTGAGGTGGTGGGAGAGGACAGCTCATCGAGAATGCTGGACATCCGTCCACCACTCAGCCCCGAACACTAACAAAGAAACACACAGGATATATCCAGATATTTATGCACACATGTACACTTGCCAACATCACCATCATCATACAGTGTCAGGAGAATGGATGTAACCAATAAAATTACCTCTAATAAACACATCACTGCCTCCCTGTTTCAGTACACAGTAATGCAGTAATTGCTTGCCAGCATTTCCGCAATGTGCAGTACAGTATCTGCCAACAGTGTCCTGCAAATAGTAAATTAATTCAACCTACTACACCATTAAAGTTTATTGTTACAACAGACTTTCATTTCAGTTGGAACCGATATCAGGAAGTCAAGAAGTAAATGTGTTGCAGGTGTGGTTGTAAAAGTAGCAGCATAGGGGCTTCAGCGCTGCTGTGCAGCTTCATCAACATCAAACATCTTCATCATCAGTGAATCGAAGCCATTGTTTTAGATGAAAAATGTTTGTAGTAGCCTACTGTTAATCAATTTAGCTGTGACATAGTGATAAGTTAATGTCCACTTTATGATGTAGAACACTGAAAACAGCCACAATATTTATTGAAGAGATATATATATATATACACACACACACATACACGCGCACACATACACGCGCACGTTAAGTTAATGGAAATGAATGAATGAATGGTATATCTGACACCAAGAGGATGAATTGCAGTTTCAGGCTAATGAATCTGTCATAATTTGGCAGAGACTGGGGATGTCAAATGGAAACAAAATCTTAATGGATATTGATAGAACATTAACTAGTTGCAAAGCTTTCATCTCTTAACTATGAAATCATTTGAATTAAAAATGACAAATGTTTTGCCAAAGTTGGATAAAGAAAATCCACTTTGTCCAGTTGCCGTGAAGGAAAGGGACGTTTTAAAGACCAAAGATTGTTTGCCTCAGATTGTTCCCTGTGTTTTCACTTTACTGCACATCTCCTCACCAGCAGACCTTCACTGATAAATGTTTGCAAACACAACCTGCATACCCGTTTCATTTCTGCAAAGAATTTGCTGGTGGAGAAATACCAAGCAGCAATCTGTTTGAACGATGGGTAATATAACTGCCTTGTGAATCGTCTCTGTTGATGCATGTTAATGTAAAGAAGTCGGCGTGCTCTGGTGCCGTATAGTGTGTGTGTGTGTTTGTAGCCCAGTCTGTCTGACATTAAGAGAAATTTAGAGTTATAAAGAAATAATATTCAAAGTGTTGTTTCATAAATGTTTGAACAGCATGTTGACAAGGCGTCAAATGTAATACAGCGACATTTCTCATTCTTGTATTCCAACCTCCACCATGTAAATAAAGTCATCACAACAAAAAAAGGGAATTTCTCTGTTTTTGTCCTGTTTGTCTTGCACTGACACTCCTGATTGATGGGTGTGTATGTGTGCGTGTGTGAGTGTGAGACCAGTGCCTGGGTGGGAATTTTGCAACACTAACGCTTGTCCACCTTGTGAAACAACATGACAGAGGAATTTCCTTGGAATTCTGCTCTGTGTGGGGGTCTGTGTTGGACACCGGGAGGGAATGCAGTGTGGTAAAAGCCACAGAAATGTAGAGGACATCACACACACACACCCTGCAGGGAGGAATTAGCATGCAGGGGAAAAAAAAGACTCATTCACTCTTACTGTGCTGCGCCTGGACCCCCCAACAACAACACACACACACACACATTTACAGAGTCACAGCTGTCTGAAGTGAAGGAAGAGTCACTGCAGTGTTTTTAAAACCATTCCCTGCTGCAGCAGATTTACAGTGTAACAATAATCGTTCTCTGTATTGCTGAAATGATTGGTCAGTCAATTAGTCGACAGAAAATTAGTCAGTTTATTGTGCATTTTGAAGCAGACATGCAGAACATTTGCTGATTCCGGCTGCTTTAATGTGAGGATGTGCTGCTTTACTCTGCCTTATATTGTAAATTAAATATCTTTGCTTTCAACTGTTGGTCTGCCATTTGGGCTCTGGTAATGTGCGATGGCCAATTTTCAATATTTTCAGACATCAACGATTAATCAAAGAGATAAACTAACTAAACAATAATAAAAATTTCCAATTTTCTTCCATTTACACTTTCACAGTGGGCAAAAAAACTCTTTGAAACCCTGCTAAATTAATTTTCCATCTCCTTTATGAGTGGTGGAGTTTCAATCATGGCAATCAATAAAGGATGGTCCCTTTTACCTAGATCCACCTCAGCAGAACAGCACATTATATTTTGTGCATTCGTCCGCTGTCTTGTTTGTTTGATATTCAGTACGTCCTCAAAAGGATGTCTGATCAGTAGTTGTGCTTCTTGGCAACTGAAAAGAGGGGAAAGTACAGCTTTTCTCCTCTTTACCACCCACGTTCCTGTTATTCTGTTAACTTTCCCTATGAAATTGTCATAAACTTGAAATGTCATCTGCATGCTGTAAACTCCTGACACCCACAGAGAAAGGAGCAACAGACCAGCAGAGGTTTTTAAAAATGTGGGGACTCTTGAAGTGGCTGCATCTGGACAGTAGATCAAGTTTTGCCGTGATACCTCAAGGCTTTTCCCATCTCTTATAACCCTCAAACACATCTACACTTTATGGGTTTAGGAAGTCAAGCTGGCTGTGTGTGTGTGTGTGTGTGTGTGTTTGTGTTTGTGTGCGCGCGTGCGTTCACGTGTGTGTATCCATTTACCCTCCCCGAGGAGGAAGACAAGAATAAGAGGAGGAGGAGAAAGAGAAGAGGCTCTTAGTCTGTCCGTCAGGCTATTTCTGACTGCTGCCATTTCTCTGATTAGATTATGGAGAAACAGAAACCTGGCCCTCCATCGTCCTAACCTCCCTCCCTCTGCCTCTCCCTCTCTTGCCTCCACCTTTTTCTCTCAGTCCCTCCCTATTCCTCTGCTGTCCTCCTTCTGTCTGTCTCTGTCCCCTCTTGGTCCTGGTGTGTCTTCCTCCGCCTTCTGCTGCTGATTCGGATGGAGGAGAGTTGAAGGTGCAAGAGAGAAGCAAAAAAGAGAAGTGAGCAGGAGAGTAAAAAAGGTCAAACACAGAAAGAGGAGGAAGATGGGAGAAATGACATCTCATTTGTATTAGTACTGTCTGTATTAAGCTTCATTATACTTTATACACTGACCAGTACTCCTATACTGTGGCGATGTTACCTTACCCTAAGTCTTTCTGTGTCAGCTTGTGGTACTTTGATTTGGAATATGCACCATATCAGCAGGGCCAAGAAATTAAGAAACAATGCATGGCTTTAGTTGATAAACACCTGCAAACTGCTGTTAACCAAATGACAGAAACCGTTTAGGGCGCCCTGGCTGACCATGAACCATTACATCCCTAATTTGTGTCTGGACTAGGACCTCTATGCCATTCTCCATCTTTCTCCCCATCATTTCCTCTCATCTCTATACTTTCAGTAATCAAATAAAATAAAAATAAAAAAACAGTGCCCCAAAACCAAACCATTTTACATGCAGTACCACTGGGTGGTTCCACCCAGAAGGATTATTGAGTAATCTAGATAACAGAGTGGAACAGCTCTCTATCCATCCAGATGTGAGAGGTGCTGTGTTTATCCAGATAAGACCGTAAACCTTTGTAAACTTTGATCAAGACCTGATCAATTAAAAAAACAAATTCACAGTCCTCATGACACAAGGAGAGCATTTATTGTGTCACACAGAGGGTTTGCAGTTTGTGTGCTTGAATGGGTAATTATGTGTAAGATCTGGCTCATGTGCTGTGCTGCCTGTAATCTCTGTTTGGGTGAATTTGATTTCAGGGCAGTCGCTGTGCAGCGGTGGGATGCCGGGGCAGCAGCAGCAGCCAGGTGGAGGTGGTGAATGATGAACGACTACTAGAGGCTCTCCCATTATCATATCTGTCCCTGCTCTTAACGGGGGATTTTCATCCGTGTCCCTCTGCACTCCTCTCATCTCTCCCTCCCTCTCTTCCCCATTGTGCTCCCCCAGGAAGGCGATCGATTTCACCTCCATTACCTTAGTGCTCCTCTCTGCTCTCACTTTAAAGATGCTCCTCGTCCCTGCAGCTGTAAAGCAGAGCACAGCTATGGCAGCCAGCATGAGGCTTTTATTTTGATTTTACATGTTTGGTCAATTCAGACTCTTGTGTTAACGTAAGTTTTTTGGGGAGAGGGGGGCCGTGCACACACCGGATGCCGTCCCGTTACCGCAACGCAATCACGTGACAGTCCCCTGGGAGAATTAGCATAAAAGACAAATAAAGGACCCCACCAAAAAACACACCAGTCTGTCCTCCTTTCTTTTAAAGAAAAGGAACAAATCCATTCCGCCTAATTCGAACCTTGCTCAGGGACAGCTCGCGTGGCAGATTGCAGCCTAATTAGTTTAGAGGGAATTTAATTCAATTAACTTTCCACAGCTCCGCGCGCCCCGCCGCTGGGCTGCTTTCAGAGCGCGGGGCCAGAGCTCGAGATCTAATTAGCGTGTTTGGAGAAGCTCTCCTGCGCGCGGCCATCCCTCGCCGCTCCAGCTGTGGTGCGTGTGTGTGTGTGTGTGTGTGCGTGTGTTGTTGTCTCTCGAGACCTGGTTTTTATCCTAAAAAGCTTCTTTTTTAAGTAACATGCCGTTGTCCATTAGGATAATACAGGTCTGGTGCCGCAGTGGAGAGATGTACCCAGCATGTGAATAACCGCAGCTGCTCTGCGTCATATTCTGGCTGGTGACTGCATGTTGGATTGATGTTAGAGTGGACTTCAATTAGGATGAGTGTAATCTGATGTCTTAAAATTAATGGCCACATTTTGACAAAACCTCAGCCCGACGAGCCTTTGTATTGGACAATTATTTTCTCTCAGTACACTGTGTTACTCTTTGGTTTGGTCACATCTTTGATTCGATCTGATTATAATGTGTGGATTTTTGACTAAACTTATGCTGAGACATATTATATTGTGTATTGAGTATTGAAGCAGATATGGTCCTTTGGTTTCTCCACAGGCGCTTTTATAGGTCCCAGCAATGATATTTTGAATTTGTGTGCACAGTTTGTAATAACACTGGTCATGAAACATTGTGCAGGTTTTTAACACGGAGATTTATGCGCACAAAGAGACATTTCATTTTGAGACTTTCTTCTCAGTTGTTCTGATACTTTGGGGGATGTTTGCCTTTTTACCCTTCCATCAGGCTGTTTGCACTAATTATGCATTACTCTTAGCTAATGGACTATGACCCACATAAACGGCACAATATGAGGGAAGTAAGAAAGACGGTGAACTTCTCCAAAACTACTCTGAACTATTATCCAAATTACGCACATTTAGGCTATTGTGATCTGCTTTTGATAACAAATGTAAGTTTTTTTTACTTCCATTCACTGATCCTCCCCTGAAACTGCTTGAAGGCATTTCTCCCACTTTGAAAACATCTGGCTTGGACTGAAAAAGACATTGATTAAGACATTTGAAATATATGTTTATCAGTGATCTTATTTTCCCCCGAGTAGAGAAAGCTATGGGCCCAAACTGATTTTGATCATGTGTTGGCTATCAACACTACCTGAGTGAGGAGCTGAATGTAACTCCTATAACACACTGGTTGCTCTAACCCGGTTACATCGCGCCGTCGCCTCGAGCCGGAGCGTCACGGTACATTCCGGTAATTGGGGATTGAAATGCGGGGACAGGCGCACCAACCGCCCCGGTCCCACCAACCCCCTCCCTCCTGCGCCGACTTTCATCCATCACCGGGTAAATCAAATGCACCGCCAGCCTCTGCTGCTGTGAAGACGCAAGCCGATGTTAACGGCAGGATCTGTGATTTGTGATGTTATTTTATACGCGATCAAATCCACCTCCGAGAGAAGAGGATCTTAAGAGGGGCGATGACACGACACATTTTACTGACACTGTAGGTAGAGAGCCAGCTGCTCGGCTCTGTAGATCACACTGGCCTGCTGGGCTTAACACAGTCAGCAGAGTTAAATAGTTGTAGCAAATAAAAATAAGTATGGGTCCTATAATCCTAAATTATACCTGGCCTTATATTAGCACCAGCAAAATGCTGGTAAAATATGCAAATTGTTGGTAGATTTCTTCGCTCACCAGCCAAAAAAAAAATAATCTATTGAGTGGTATGGCTTTGTTTTTGGTCCACCACTTGCCATTTGGGTGGTGAACAAAAAAAGTTAATTTTGCACCTTGATAGAGATTGACTGTCAATAAAACAAACTATTGATTGGATATTAAAATGACATCCAATGAACACAAGACCAGAAATCTAACAAGGACGTAGGGAACATTAAGACCGTGTGTGTGTGTGTGTGTGTGTGTGTGTGTGTGTGTGTGTGTGTGTGTGTGTGTGTGTGTGTGTCACAGTATGTATTTTGCGCACAAGCAAAAAATATCAAAACTAATTAACAGCAAAGGCCTATTCTACATTAAACACTGGTTGTACTGTATCATTTAGCTTGTTTTACTTATTACAACTGATTTAAGCATTTACAACACAGAAATGTAGGTATTTGTTTATAAGGCATTATCACATTTACTAAAATATAACCTAATTTTAGGTGTGTGTGTGTGTGTGTGTGGGGGGGGGGGGGGGGGGGGGGGTCGTTACAGAAGATACAGACTAGCAGTCTGCAGTCTCTCCAAAAGACTCAACATTAGACCTACGCCTGTTTTATTTTGTCTTTTGTCTCCCTAGTTGTAATTTAGCAGCTACTCAGCAACTATAAGCTATAGGCCTACGCTCACATCATGAAACGCCAGTAGCAGTGACTTCAATTAAGTCTTAATAAAATATAAAAACAATAGAGCGCATTTTATGGAACGTTTTTACAAAGTTGGACAAAGAGGAGGTTATTATCCAGGCCCGGGAATCGATAGCTGCCTCAGTCTGAAGCAGGAAAACGGCTTTCGGCACACGGGAAGTGTTCTTCTTTAAGCTTTCATGATGGATGGACCTGGTAGGCCTTCTCTCTGACTGACAGCTTCACTTGGTTTCCAGACCACCACCGCGTGTCACGGGACAGATACCGGGGCTGGGGCCTCCCGCGTGGCTTTTCTTTAAGCCATGTCGCCGCTGTCCCATCCTTTCCTCATCCCTTGTCTCTATCCATACACCTCTCCATCAAGACCACGCAGCCATCCATCAATGAGACCAGCCTGTCCACCCACACACCAACCCTTACACACACACACACACACCCGCTCGCGCTTCGTTAAGGCCAAGCTGCATGCAGAACCGCAGATCTCCAGTCGGTGTGGAAGACCATCAAAAACAATTACAGTGGCAGGGAAGCTGGGAGCAGAGCGGGAACAAATGCTGCGAATTTAATTAGGATTTCTCTACAGATCATGCCCCTTTCGTGTTTGAAATAAGCAGACTGCACTATTAATGGGCTCTGATTAGAGGGCCCGGTGCAATTTGTGCCCCCCCCCCCCTGCAATACATTTTTGCGATAACAGCGCAGATAGTAAATGATGCACCAGGGCGGATTGATGTTTGAACATAGAGCCTAAATTCACTAATCAAAGAAAACATAACGGCAAAAGAGAGAAATCCGATTATAAGGAGGTTTTATTATTATTATAATAGCCTACTCAAAATGGATTTTCTTAATTATCCTCCATAACTCCTGTGGTAGGTCTTTACATTTTCCTCCATTGTTCATGGAACTTAATTGTCGTAATTGCTCATTTATCTTACAGTTTTTGTCTCCTGCCATTATATCCTAATGTTTTAATATTGGATAATGTTGCTATAGATGTTTAATCACTGCCACAAAATGATCACTGAAAGGGTAAGTTGATCCTTTAATGTAAACTCATCATAACTCAGATTAGCAACCTATGTTAAGTGCGTCCATAAGATTTTTCCCTAATAACACAGGCCTCCGTGGGCCCATAATCCCTATAGTCGGGGTTCCTCTCTCTGGGGCCCTTAGGAGCCTCTAGGGGACCATTGTGCCCCCCTCTGTTGACTCAGACGCCATGAATGCCAAAGATCCCCGTTAGTGTTTCCGTCAAATCGCCCCATGAATGTAAAAGTCCAGTGTTAAAGCCTCCGCAGAGGAGAGGTCTCCCCCTGCGCTGGAGCACTATAGGGCAGATTAGTGGCCTGGAAGAGACCGGTTCCCCCTTTGAGGGGATTAAAGTTGAAATGCTTTTAAAGCGGGAGAAGCTAGGGTCGCTCCTGGCTGCTCTTTTTTAACTTTGAAACAGTTTAAGTTTCTCTGTAAACTCACCCCTGAACCCAGCAGACGGGAGGAGGACACACAACAGACGGCCTGGCCTGGGAGCTGACTGGTTAATGCGGAAGCCAAAACAATCAGCAGGCTTATCAAATGCATTCATTCTAAGAGCCACAACATAATGCGTGGATCGAACAGAACTCAGTAATATGTTGCAGTAGGAGTTCATTTGTTTAGGGAACCTTTTTTCGTGGTTGTTTTATTTGGAGAGCTTGAGATATTGTTTACTATCTGATGTTAGATATGTTTTATCTGTCACTGCACGGATATTTTGGTGACTTAGAAGTCCATGTGCACTTGTAGTCTACAAGACATAATAAATAGGCGTACACAACTGATATTGAGGCGACTCTGTGGTAGGCATATTTACAGTATTTGATGGCATGTAGCATCTGTAAAGTCTATTTTTCTGGACCTTTATAACAACTAGACTTCTAATAAAGTCTTTACAGTCCAGTAAAGGGAATTGAGTCCTTGTCATCATGTCATTACCTCAAGTATAACACTTTGCCTATTTATTTCAGCATCCTTTGCATTATGCTACATCGCACTGCCTACATGCATGCATGTATGTGAAGGCCCTATGTGTGGTGTGTCTCATCCACCTCCGACATGTACATAATAATGATAATAATAATTTACTCCTGCATCCTTTGCACTCTGCTCATTGCACTATTGTCACACACACACACACACACACTGTGTACACACGCTTATAAATTCAACAAGAATAAGACATGTAACATGAAGTCTATCAAGAGCTGGAGTCTACTCAAATAGCTTTGAACGCAGTTTGAACGTATTTTTATTTATTCTTTGGAAGGTACCTTTACATTCCGACGGAAGACTGGGACTGAGTTTGCTTTGAGTTTCGGGGCTCGCGTGTCTGGCCTTGGCGAGCCTCGGACTCGGGCAGGAGGAGCGACAGACAGGACAGCGATGTTTAACCGAAACTACAACATCAGCACAAGACGAACAGCTGCATCAGCAGGAGCATCGCGTGCCGACTCGCCCCAAACACCAATCAGCACAACAAACGCTTTGTAGCCTACACATCTTCTTATTAATTCTTATTTGTCGTTTAAGTGAGTAGCCTACAGCGCGGCAAATGCACGCATGCGCGCGCGCGTCTGCCGGGTAAATGACATTAAGGAACATCACCATGCAGCCTCTGGTCAAGCAGAGACAAGAGCGCGCACTTTGAGTCCTGCGCGCGCGCCCAAGCCAAACTTAATTAATTTCTGGCATGCACGTACAATGTCATATTTGGTTTGCGGGTTATATTATGTGGTGAATTTTATCCACTAATAAAAAGCCTGTTAATTTCATGAGCAGAGCCTGAAATGCAGCCGTCATGATTTTAAATAGCACCAGATTTGGCAACTGCGTGGAGCGCGCGCCTGCCTGCCTGCCTGTTTCAAGCCCTCTGTGTGTGTGTGATGGGGGCCGTGTGGGATATGACTTATCACATTGTATGACACCGAACAATAAACTTAAACCAATTTATGGAGCGTCAATGCGTTTATGGTTAGCCTGTCGTGGTTGCTCCCGTTGTCTCCGCAGCCAATTCCCTCTCTCGTCCTATACATCAAACTGACGCGCACTCTGGTGACATCTCCGTAAAAGTGATCGGAATCAAATCAAAGCTTTTAATCTCAGCAATCACCGTCACATCTGGACGTTTTCCGCGACATAAAGACTTCTGTGGCTGAGCTGCAGTTTGTTTCCACGAGCCGTTTGAGTGGCAGTGACACAATACTGACCGGTGACGGGGAAGTATTTGGGGCTTAACCTGCACCTGCTCTAAAACTGAATTTTAGTCACACGTAGCCTAAATAAATTAATTGTTTTAGCATAAACAAATCTAGGCCTAAATCAGAAAATAATAAGACACTCTCCCAGAACGCGTCTATCCTGAGTCTGTTTTCCTTTATAGATGCTACCGATATCGGACACATTTCAATCCCAACCCGAGCTTTCAACATTGTTCCTTTTATAATCACTTTTTAAAATATCTACAGGCTTAGGCTTATATTACCACTAATAAACTTTCCACAAACTGGACACGGTTTATTATCAATTTTAAAGCCTCTCAGGCCGGACTATTGGCTCATAGGCTTGAATCACATCTGACCCATCTCTTCAGTAGGTAGCCTACTATAGTGGGATATGAGAGGAACGAAGTTTAATTTCAGGGAGAGACGTAAGGAAAGAAAACCCTGTCTTGGCTGAAATGGTGCTACATTTCTACCTGGAGAATTTGGGAGCGGATTAAACTCACAATAAAAACTGAAACAGTCCTGTGTGGTCTGAGAGGGAAGACCTGACTCACCAGACTTCGAAACATCCGATAAAGGAAGCATAAAACACAATTTACACACATTATAACCGTTTGAAATAAAGAAGCCGCTGGTTTTCAAGGCTCCTTTAACTCGCCTGACACCTGCAAGCTCGCGATGCTTCTGCAGCGCGTGGGCGGTGCACTGAGCGGTGGGCCGTCCGTGTCCACGTCCACGCTCACTCACTGGTGGCATTGTCATGGAAACTAGACCACCGCCTCGCTATTGTCTCGCGCTCTGCCAAGTTTATTATAAACACTGCGCTAGCCGCAGCGCGCTGTCAAACGGAGCGCGAGAGCAGAGCGAACTGCAGTCCGGGGAGGAAAACTGAAGAGACGGACAGAGACAGACAGAGAGACAGCAGGAGAAAGTGAAGAAGGAGAGTAAAGCAGTAGAGAGAACGGCGAAAACATCTGGATTATTTGCTAGGAAAAACGACAAACAGCCGCGTGGCCGTGAAATAAACACCAAAAAGCTGACAGGAGCTCTGGAGAGAAGAAGCTACAGTCCTTGGAGATACTGGAGAGACGGACCGACTCTGAGTGCTTTGAACAATATCAATTCTATCTGCTCATAAAAGGCGGCTGAAGACACAAACAAACCCTCTCCGAACCAGAGCTCAACCCGTCGTTTCTTTTTGCAGACCGGTGTTTGCACCGGCTGACCTCCATGTATAAGATGGATTACTCCTACCTGAACTCCTATGACTCCTGCATGGCGGCCATGGAAGCGTCGGCCTACGCGGACTTCAGCTCTTGCAGCCAGGCCAGCTCTTTCCAATACAACCCGATCCGGAGCGGACCCTTCTCCAACCCGGGCTGCACTCCGCTCAGCACGGCCAGCTGCACCCTGGGAGCCCTGCGAGAGCACCAGCCCACACCTTACTCCTCAGGTACAGGATCCTCTGTTTCAGGATCCTCTGTTTCATTCTCCTGAGGGTCTGCGAGTATCCAAATAAACGTGTCAGGATGAGGGAATACCTCTTCATTATGCTCATAATAAAAGAAATTGTTATTGAAGCCGCATGTTGTCATCTGACTGAAACACTTCTTCTATTGTAGGCTATTTTAAAAAAGGCAAAAAATCAAATATTTCATTGTCAACTCTATTTTTCGTTATAACGAAACCATCTATTCAATTTAAGGCCTAAATTCTTTTGCATGTAGCCTATTATTTTTACCATTAACATTAATCATTAGTTTAGAATTAAATCACTGACTTTTGCATACTAAATCAGTGAAATCATAATTTACATTTTAATGTTTTAATGAAATAATTTAATGATCACGTTGAAAAGCTGAAAGTTGAAAAAGAATCGTAAGGGGGAACGTCGGAATCGGATTTATTGCCAAGTTGTTTTTAATTTATTTTTATATTTTGTACTTCTATAGCCTAGTAATTTCGACCATAGCCTATGCATGCGTCAATACATCAGAAGACTGTTATATAGGCTTGTAATAATAAAAAGAAAAATAATAGGCCTAATACAGCGTCTAAAAAAATTGAATTTGACATCTTGCCGAAATACACCATGACGACACACACACCTGTTGGTCATACCTAGGCCCAAGTAACTGACGAACTGTTTGTGTGCAATTAGTCTTCATTTACCTGCAGCCTTAACTGTGTCCCATTCTTAAATGATTTATTGCAGGTACGATTTTAAATTCAATTTACATTTTGTTCGTTTTCTTTTCTTAAAGCAGTGAAACGCTGCTCCTTTCTGTGGATTTGAACGGGCTTAATATAAACCTTATTGGGGCATCACCATACTAAACCATGAATTCTAAAATCACCTAAATACAGTTCACTTCCAAACTGGAATTCAGTTTATAGCTACTGATGAAGGTACACATACTGGATTAAAAAAGCAGGCTGAACTTTTGTTATAAAACATTTGATAGAGATTTGCTTTCTTGTAATGTTACTTTGGCACTACTTATCTGACATTATCGTGTTAAATGATAAATTCGTTAAACAAATTATATTTTAAGCCTGTAACTAATTTGAGTATTTGGGCAAAATAAATTTTCTCCACTGTAGGCCTACTATGAAGGCTAAAAATTCTTAGTCAACATTATGAAACAGTAAAAATGTTTTAGGCTAAATAAAAATTTTTTTTTGAATTACTCAGCTTTATATTTACAGCCGACTGATGCCTGATATTTCCACTTCATGTTTTGTTATAAAAGCGCCCTCTTATAGGCTACAGCTTATTGTACACTCTCAGTCAGGTTTGGTTTGGTCATATTTTCTTACTCCGTTAAGCCTATCTGATTGGCTGTGCGATCAATTTATCAACCAATTAATCCGCAGTCCAAAAACAATCACTTGTTGTAGCCTATTGACGAAAACAGTTGATTAGACAGTTATCGAACTGTGAAAGATTTCCTGATAACGTCAATGAAAAGTTGCTTTGTTTTAAAACACCGACAAGGTAGGCTATAAACCGGGCCCTGGTTCATTTAGCAGGGCCTCTCCTTGTTTTCATTGTTACTGTAATCTATGCGGCCTCTGCCGTAAAAAGCCGGTCAGCCCGTTTTAACTTTTGATTTTCGACCACTAAACGGATTTCATTTCTTCACGTTCTCAGTCCCTTACAAGTTTTTCTCGGACCCCTCCGGCCTGAACGAGAAGAGGAAGCAGCGGCGCATCAGGACCACGTTCACCAGCTCCCAGCTGAAGGAGCTCGAGCGGGTCTTTGCCGAGACACACTATCCGGACATCTACACCCGAGAGGAGCTGGCGTTGAAGATAGACCTGACCGAGGCCCGGGTACAGGTAAGAGTAACAGACTTTCATCCTCACGCTTTCTTGTGATATTACTTTGGTAGCCTACTAGGCTATTTGTCCAACGCCTCATTTGTCGTTTTACCGGACATTTTAATTTATGACTGCATCCATCCATCCATCCATGACCCCTGCTGTGTCTTTAATCAATTAATGTGACCTCTGTGTCTGTGTTTACCAGGTGTGGTTTCAGAACAGGCGGGCCAAGTTTCGTAAGCAGGAGCGTGCAGCCAACGCCAAAGCAAACAGCTCCGGTGGCACCTCAGGCAGCAACAGCAGCAGCAGCTCTGGGGGGAAGAAGGGCGGCGAGCCGAGATCTTCGTCAGACGACGACGAGTCCAAAGAATCCACCTGCAGCCCCACACCTGACAGCACGGCCTCCCTGCCGGGCTCGGCCAACGGAAATTTGGGCAGTCCTGCCAGCCTGAGCCCCAGCCCGGCTCCTGCCAACAGTGTCTACGGTAACACCTCCAGCTCTCCGGTTCTCCAGGGCCTGAAGCCGCCGAGCTGGTCCAGCCTGGGGCCGTCCAACCCGGCCGTGGCCCAGCCTGCTGCGCAGACTCAGGAGATCCTGAAGGCCTGGCAGCCGGCGGACAGTATGACCGGGCCCTTTGCCGGAGTCCTGTCCTCCTTCCACAGAAAACCCAACCCCACCATCAAGACGAACCTGTTCTGAAGCACAGAGGAAGAGAAAATGAAAAACAGACATTATGCAGTTTACTGGAACAGTGAGGAGTTTCTAAATTGAGAGTCAGGACTTGCCCATTATAACGCTGATTTCGCCGGTGTAGTCTGCTGTAGCTCAGCGAGGCCCCCGGTTCTCCTCTAAAAAAACGATCCTGTCAAACTGATTCAAAGCCCAGATAATAAAAGGCAAAGGTCTGGCCACCATCTCTCACCCCAAAATATTATGCAATTGCACATTTTACCTGCAAAACTCAACATGGACGCGCCCAGTTTCCTCCCTGCCATTAACTTTCAAACTCAAATCAGAGCCGTTCTTACAGTTTTGACAGGACATCTTGCTCAGATATAAACTCTAACCCTCTATTTAATGATATAACACTCTTCATGTATAGGACCTTAAACGCCACTGTGTCAGAAGGATGTTTGTGTGTGGCCGAGTCAGAACACATAGGACTCAATCTCCTCGTCTGAAGACTCACATTCCCACACTCGCTGCGTTGCAACAAACCCTCATGGGGGCCCGCAGAGCATGGCGGTCAGGTAGCCTACGAGTTTTAAAGCAGAAATCTAAACATCACGCTCCAGTCTCCGCTGGGGAAACAAAACAAACAAACTTTTACCCTCAAGCACAACTTCCTCTTAAGCCCCCTGACACACAGACTCCCAGAAGGGAGAACAGAGTCCCCCCTTAATCTCTTTGCCCCGAAATCCAATTACAGCAGCCGGGTCCAGACCAGCCTTCTTTACTGTATCAAGTCCTGACTCCCCCCTCCTACCCTACTCCCATCCTCAGTGTGACCCCCTCCCCCTTCAAGGTCCCATCCCTTCACACTCTCTCTGTCCCGCCATGCCTTTCTCTATCAAACAGTGGGCACTTTGTTGAAATTCAGTGCAAAGGGGGACAGGCTCCCGCTGCAACCTCCTGCGCTGTTCCTCGGGCGGAGAGAGGTGAGGAGTTTTACACAGAGCAGAGTGTAACCTCCAAATCTGTCAGTCTAGTTATAAGTGACTTGTGCTGTTGGTTTCATGGTACTGCAACTGGGTTTTCTCACTTTCGTCGAGAGCGTTTTGGCGATGCTCCTGCTGGATTGTTGAGTGCGTTCAACAGGTAGCGGGGTCTTCAACCCGTGGTGGGAACTCACCACCCGCTTTGACTCTTTAACCGGGTCCATCAACAAATGCCCCACAGCTGACGAACACGAGACGATGTTTCTCAGAGTTGCAAAGCAAGTTGGCGAGAGAGCCGCAGACAGTTCCTGGAGTTTTCTACTGTGTCCATTAACACCCTGATTTTGGTCCTGCTGGCACCCATCTTTGTTTGTTTTTTGCAACAACAACAAAAATAATTAGCTGTTTTTACTTTTCTCCAGTTGCTTGTGTATCACCTATTTCGTTTTGTTGCAAATCACTAAAACAAGACCCTTTTCAGAGCAGATTTTTTTGGGGAGAGTGGGTGTGGGGGGCTTCAGAAATCTGCTCAAAAAGGTGAAAAAAACATGTATTTATTAATATTCTTTATTCTGTCAGTGAGAAACCCACACATTTCTCTTGAACTGCTCCATGAACTTTTGTGACTGTAAATTCCGTAATTAGTAATATAAATATTAGGTAGCCTTTTTGTTTCTTTCTCTAATGTTGCTTTACAGATTTATTTCATCGCAGAGCACCTGTCTCAACACGTCCATGAAAACTATGAATCGACGGAAGCTCTAGTGAATGAGAAGTTATAGCACTACTCTGAATATTCTAATAAATCTACATTATGGAAGCACTACATGACACGTTTAATGATCTGGTTTCTTGTGTTTAACAGAGTGATGGGAGTTTGTGTGTGCAAAAGTCACACCTCATGAACACAGCTCCTGAAATCATGGTCAAATCAAAACTTAAAATTTGACCGTGCACACCTTCCCTTTCCTTTAATGAAGCTCATGGACTATAACTGTTTCATCCTTTCAGCTTTCCCTGCAGACGACATAAAATAATTAAATAAGTGAATCTACAAAATAAGTAAATATGTTAGATTTTAATTGAAAAAAAAAACAACAACGACAAATTACTCGGCTGAACAACTTACATTAACATAACCAAAAGAGGAGACTACATGAAAGAACAAGATAAAATGGAGTGTGTCAGAGAAAACAAGTCTCTTTTTCACTCATACACACGCACGCAAACACACACACAGTCAAACAAACACACACACACACACACACGCGCGCACACACACACACACACACACACACACACACACACACACATAACCAAGAACGCTGAAAGGCCAAAACGGCTTAAAAAGATTTAACAGGTTTTTCTCTGAGTTCTCGTTGTTTGGCTGTTAAAGGATTAGACACATTGCACAACACGTCACACAGGCGGATAGCTGAATCTAAGGCTGTGTGTGTGTAAGCAACATAATTCAAGGATGTATTTGTGTCCTAGTTATGCAACAACAGACTTTAGAGGTCTGGTTCCGGTAGGTAAGGAAAGGTGTCCGGTGTGTCTACGTGAAGCCACGTAAGCATCCCTTAAAAAACAACGATAAACGGTTTATCGGCTGGGCTTCTAGTCTCACGGGCAGAAGAGGAGGCAGGATTTAAATTAAGAACAAATAAAGGCAGTCTCAACACAAACAGGTAAGTTAACTCACGGATGTGTAACTGCTAAAGGACATATAAACAAACCATGGAGAATAACTATAAAGTACAACTCCTTTCACTGAACATGACTCGATTTTGTCTTACATATATATTGTGTCTTAGTTTCAATAGTGAGCATCTATTGATTAAATTTATGGCGAAGCAGCGGCACCTGCTGGTTAAATCGTGGAACAACAACAGCCCTCACACCATCTGTGTCCTGCATAGATTTTAGTTCTTTGTTTTTTACGTCTTCTCATGTCTCTAGTAATGTAACAAAAAACAAACAAATTAAAATAAGACAAATCTGTCAAAGTAGCTATATTACAGGAAAGAAAAATGTTTTGGTGACAAATGGTTTCTCCAATGCAATGACAATATGATGGCTTAGTAAATCTTCAGTATAACAACAACTACTTCATCTATTTGGCTATGTTATTCAACTCCCTGAACACTGCTTCATTTACAAGAATTAAAATGAAATGGGTCAAACCCGGGTCAAGTGATTCTAAAATAGACTTGTCTTTTTCTGTAAATTAAAATTTAAAGTCCTCACAGACAATTAAGGTGAGACATGCACTGGGTTAAATCTTCAAAGTGACATTTCACTTTGGTGCAGCATTTATTACCCTTGTGTATACTTGTGATTTTATTGCCTTACCTACTTGATTATCTTGACCAGTCAACCAAATGCTGTGTCAAGAACCCATGTGCTGCACGTGTCATTTAAGGGTTTCTGGAAATATAATGTTACTAACTTGTCACACTTTGCAATTGTCAGAAATCACAGTCAATAAAGCCGAAATGTCAGTGCTGAGTGTGTAAAAATCACACCTGGGGCAGGCGCTGTTAAATTTTGCACTTTTAGCTCTGAATGGACTGGTTTGGTTGGTTTGCTCCATATTCCCTTTATCATAAAAAACAAACACAAGTAAAACATAAATATGTGCAGAGACACGGGCACAATAAATACCACCATTTAAACAACAGTGGCCCAAACATCATCACAAAAGTTGAGGCAACTTTAGCCTGATGCGAGTGAGGGCTAGTTCCTCTGCTGTCACCACTTCCTGTCCGCCACCGTCACAGAAGCAAGGGGGGTCACACTGCCCGAGCTGTGGGCTGACATTACCCTTGAGTGCTCTCAATTCCCACACACTTCTGCCTGTGACCTTAAGTGGGGGAGAACCTGAGACTCAGAGAAGAGCACTTTGCTGTCTGAACTACAAAACACAGACGGTGTGTTTTCAAGGCTCTGCTTTCCAACAAAAAGTCCTTCCAGCTTTAAACTTGAAAGTCTGCAATTTCCCATGCGTGAGGAGTCTTAAACTCGGTCACTCCTCAGTTTAGGTTTCTCAGGACAAAGAAAGGGAAGACGAGTGTCAACGCTAGCTTGAAGCTGCAGGTCAGAACTGGTGAAACGACACACATGACATGACATCAAGGCATCAGCTGCTCAACACGTGAGACGTATCTCCAATTCTGTCTGGCCAGAAAAACAATATTATCTCATCCTGCATCTTCTAGCTAGGTTTAAAGCCGAGGGGTTATGTAGTGATGCTTGAAGGACTCAAATGATTCTCATTAAATAAGGCCACCTCAACCGCAACACACATACAGTACATGTGAAAAAGGATGAAGAAAGTATTTTTTTGAAAGTACAAATAGAGTGCAATTTCTCTCAGAAGGCACAGTCTGGCATCGATTGGCACGTTCCAGCTCAGTTCAGTTCAGCTGAGATCTACCCTCTTGGGACCTAGTCTGGTACCAGGACCGGTTTGGACCAGTTGGATACAGTTTATTTCTGTTGCTGCTGCCTGAGGCTCTCCAGCAGGATTCGCTTGTGGGTGGGGTCGAGCACTCCCGCCTCCTCCAGGTCCTCCTCCGTGATGTCACTGGAAAAACAAAACAAGATGTGAGAAACAAACGCTTAAACAGAAGAGACCAGGCTTTTTGTGTTTTCACTCACAAACGTCAACGTCAACATGTCTGAGTGTATGTACCTGAGGAACTCCAGGTCGTCCCAGCCGTTGTGTAGAAGACCCTGCTCATACCTCTCTAGTCCCAGTCTCTGCAGCCACTCCCCTACTGAGGACTCCCCAACAGACAAAGACGAGCTACTGCTGCCCCAAAGTGCCTGCACAGGGGAAATTTAACACAGGATCAACTAATTAAGTAAAAGATACAATATGCTAGCTATTTTTCTTCACCCCAAGAAGGAAGCACACTTTGATTAAAATATGAGGTGCTGTGGAAAAATCTTACAGGCGGCTGTATGACCGGTAGAGCGTCTGTGTGTGTGAGAAAACTATAAAATAAAAATACCGGGATGGAAAAAACTACCATAACAATACCAAAAAGTCACAGCTTGGCTTCCTATAGCTGCCAGAGTTTTCATTATTGAATTGCATCTAAAAAAATATCCCTGAATGAGCCATTGAACTGAATTTAAATTAACTTCTCACCTCCTCGGGCATGTCTTCTGCGATGCTCTCTGTGATAGCATTTCTGGGTGGGAAGGTGCGGCACGCGTCCAGACCTAAACCCGTCGGCTGCCCTCTAAGAGGCGGCGGAGCAGAAGGAGCGCGCGGAGGCTGCCCAGGAAACTCACTCTCACTCAGTGTCTTTGCCATCTGGAGCACAGAACACGACTGGTCGTCCAGTGCCCCTGGTCCAACACCAACTCCCCCAGCTCCTCGTCTAAAACCCTCTCCGAGGGCCAGCGGGGCGGCAGGACTGGCTGCTGGGATCCTGACCTCAGCTAAATCTGGGTAAAGAGGGCGAGGTTTTGGGAAGGGGGCCTCTGTAACCATCTCCAAAGCTCCCTTAGGGAGAGGAGGAGGGGGGAAGTCAGGAGGGGGTCGATTTAGTGTGCTTCCGACTGTTGTTCCAACACCGCCCCCCTGCGCTCCTGCTACACAGACGCCACCATCGTCCTCTGAGGAGCCCTCCTCGCTGATAGCACGGACCGGGTGCCCCGTCATGGGTCTGCGTGCATGACAGGACCCTGAGGCCACATAAGGTGGGGGTTTGGTTCGAGCTCCAGCTGAGGGAGGAGTGACTTTAGCTACCTGGGGATTTGCAGAGGTAGGAGATGGGAGAAGCTCAGGTGAAAGAGCAGCTGCCGACTGGTTGGGAACGCCCTCCAGGATGTAGTAGGCGGGATTATTGTAGCTGTTCTTGCTGATGGATGGATCACCGTCTGGTGCATCCTGTTTAGGCCTTCACAATACACACACAAACAGAAGAGGTGGTTGACGGTTTAACTTTTTATGTTTCATGGTTGTTTTTTGTGAGGCTAACGTGAAGATTCTTTGCTGGTCAGTGGGTCTGAATGCCATGAGTGTGTCTGTACCTTGCAGCCGTTTCCTCTTTGGTGCTTCTTTCTCCCTCCTCACTGACCTTTCCCAGCTCCCCAAGCTGTTTACGAACTACAGATGGCCTGCATCGAGAACACATCAAGTGACAAGTCGGACAAAATAGGGAATTAAGAAAGGTGAACATACAAGGTGCTAGGTGCAGTAGGGCTGTGCAATTTATTTAATTTTACGATTTTGGCTTCCAACTATTATAAAAACAAATGAATCCAGATATTTTGAATATTGTGCCGCAGGCCGTTCGCAATGACACTCCTTTTGTCTTGTGTTATAAAACCAGGGCATCCCTTTCCTTTACAGCGGTAGCTCCCACCCCTCTCTACACGCCCAAACTTCCTTTCAGCCAGGCTGCGATGTTTAGTTCAGCTCGAGCCAAGAGGACAGGGCTTAAACTGCTTTAACCTGATAGTCACCTTTATCAGCTTAAGCCTATGGCATTTTACACTGCATAAATTAGCCTAGCAGCTAGCGGACTTTCCTTCTACTCATAGCTTTACAAATTACATATTATTTATAATAACACTATACCAGGTGCTCATTTACCTGGTCTGTGCTCGTTAAATATCCACTGTGTCGGCGTCTTCTAGCATCATACCTATTTATCCGTTTCTATCTTACTGTTGGTTTAAGTAACTGCATCTACCAACAGAACATCACGGTTGAATTTCAGCGATATGTAATATAAGAATGTGTGCAAATTTCCATAAAACAAACAAACATTCAGCTTTTTGCATTTTACTACAGAACGACATCAGGTGCAAAATTAAAAAAGCAGAGTGTACTGACTTGACGTATTCGTGTCCCACTCTGGATACCAAAGTGGATTTCCCTTTTGGTCCGCCTGTCTCATCCTTGTCCACACTGATCCACTCTGTAATATAAAAATAGTTATAAATGGGACACTTAATGTATGTCCTCTGTCAAACTGCATTATAAATTCATGATTAACATTAATGTACATCTTCCCTCTTCTCTGGTTATAAATACTGTATCTTTAAAATTAAGTGGAGTCTGTTTAACTCTCCTAGACTATCGCCATGCAGTTACATATACTGTGCATTACCGTAGAGTCTCTCCCTGGTGCCCATCCTTTCGGAAGGCACTCTGACCCTCATGGACCCCCTGATATTTCCTGTTTCCTCACCACGGTGGGACAGGTAGGTGTGGAACTGCTGTGCTGTGCTGCCAATCATAGATTTCAGAGCCAACACACACTCTCCTAGCAGAGGAAAAACACACATTGGTTTGTCAACTTGAAATAATTGCATAGCCACACCACAAACGTAGGCACTATCTCTTTATACCGTAGGACTCGTATCCATCCAGTGACTTCACTGTGAGCAGCAGATGCTGGTCCTGCAGGTACTCGATCTCCGAGAGGAGAGGTTTGAGCGTCGTTAGCTGCTTGTTGGACCAGCCCACACGCAGGAAGTTGACGTTGTCACTGCTCTGACTGTCGTTCTCATAGCTCTTCTTGAACTCTACAAATGAGAGACAGAGAGAAATGCACGGCAGAGTGGATGGGAGAGAGGGCAATGGGAATGAGGAGGGAAGGAGAGAAGGAAGAAGAGGAGGGAGATGTATTCATTCACAAAAGTACACGGAGGACAGGAGTCGGGGATGCAGCACAGGTCAAAAATGGATTCTAGCTTAAAGGTATACTGACTGCCTGAGGTAGGGAGGGAAGGAAGAAGATACAAAAAGAAGAAACAGATACAATTTTATTACATCCTGGTGTTACAGAAACCCTGTCTGTGCTGTAACTCCTGACGTTCATCTCACCTTCCAGACAGGTGGAGTAGAATTCGATGAAGAACTTGGTTCTGCTCGCCGTCTTCACTATGGCCTCAATGCTCTCAAACTCAATGTAGGCCTGCTCTGAAGATTTTGGCAGACCTACACAGAAACAGGTGGCCAGGCGGGGGAAAACATGAACATGAAGAGATAAAAACACTTTAATAACTGCCATTCAGTTGTTTCCTTTGCTCTTCTCAACAAGAAAAAAAACAGGTGCAAATCCCAAATCTTGTGAAAACATAAGCTGTGAGGCTGGATTTGAGCAGGAAAATAAACAAATCAGTCCACTTTATTTATCAGCCATTATGGTCAAATCATGTAGTCTATATGCAGCCTATGAAAGAGCAGGAACAGAAGGAAGAGAGACAAGAGGAGACAGACAGTATTTTCTGAAGGATTTAAGTTAGTCCACTTGTACCTTTCTTGGAGACAAACTGGGAGGTCACCCCCACCTCGAAGGTAGCAAACACTGGGGAATGATCACTGGTCACTATATCATCTGTACAGCCTGAAAAACAAAATGGCTTATACTTACGTCTCCTTGTTGATCGATCATATTAAATGCTGTATAAGCCAGATATAGAGGTTTATGATGTTTAGAAGAAATAAATCACTATACCTAGTTGCTAAAATGGACCTCTGTTACATAGATGTGAAACAAGTGTGTGTTGAATGATTTTCTACTGATGGTCTCACCATAGGAGTTGCAGACAATGTGCGTTTCTGGGTATGACTTCCACAGGATCCTGTCACACCAGGAGGGAACATTAGTCCTCATCTGGGACAGACAGAAAAGTAGATGATCAGGATGACTCACAAAAAGAGGAAAGAAAGTGGGTAGTAGGATTTGTCAGACAAGGCTGGGAAGTAAGTTTATCTGTGATGCTGTCTGAGGCAGTAAACATACCCCTGTGGCCTTCTGCTTCTGCCAGACATATGTGTCCCGTGAGCCACGTTCATAACGGTAGGTGGGTGGGAATGCGATCTCTTCCTCCGCTGTAAGCAAGCAGACGCACTTGTTTCAACTTGCAGCAGGCACGGGGTAAAGTGTAGCATCTTATAATATCAATAAATCTAATTAGGACATTCATTCGATATGTTAGTGTAATTATAAATTGCACAACACAATGTCGGAGTTAGAGTTGGTGTACACGAATATATATTCACAGACTGCTGTTTGCTGCTTGTGCCGACACATTTAGCGCTGCTTTTGACACCATTGATCACTACATCATGTTAGACAGACTGAGGGACTGGGTGGGGATCTCTGGTACTGCCCTAGAATGGTTTTCATCCTACCTGTCAAATAGGAAGTTTTGTGTGTCTGTAAATAACTATGTCTCTTCGTTCTGTCCAGTTAAATATGGTGTGCCTCAGGGGTCGGTCTTAAGACCCATTTGGTTTTTTCCTTGTATCTGCTTCCCCTTGGACATATTATCCATAAATATGGCATTTCTTTTCATATTTATGCTGATGACACACAAATATACTTGCCCGTCAGATCCACAGACCCTGGAATGCTGAGTTCACTTAACAACTGCCTTTGTGAAGTTAAAAAATGGATGTCAAATAATTTCCTCCAGCTGAACTCAGACAAAACAGAAATCCTGGTCATTGGGTCCCAGCAGATGGCAAAACAAATATTGCCATCTGCTGGTTCCCTAGTAAATCACATTAAGCCTGTGGCAAAGAACCTTGGTGTTTGGTTTGATAGTAATTTAAATTTCGAGCAGCACACCACAAAGCTTGTTCAA
>NC_060166.1:18252647-18266262 GCF_021292245.1 Micropterus dolomieu | reverse complement strand
GTTGCTGTCTGTCACAGTTGTGAGCGGGCTTTATCCTTACAGTAGCATGATACAGGAGAGCAGAACAGAGTTGAACACAGTGTTTAGACAAAGTTAAAGTAATACAGTACAAAATAAAGAATCAAAAAAACACATCATATATTGTGAGATAGAATAGAGACTAAAAGAAAATGATCTAGTCCTAGGATTTGTGGTGTGTTCCTTTTTGTCAACAACTGCAGGTCAAACTTCAGAGTCTGGATTGCATTTCTGATTGAACCACTCCCCCTAGCCAATCACAGATCAATGCTTTGACATTGTGATTGCACAGCTGTGACTACACGCCTGCAGCCGCAAGCTGGAGTTTAATGATTTCTGTGCCTGCAGTTCATGTCTGCTCAGCGGACCGGACGCAAAATGTTCAATTTGCCAAGCAAATGTGATTTGTGTCTGTTTGTGTGTATACTGCATGTGTGTGTCATGGCTGATTGTCTGTATAGAAGTATGGGTGTCAGGAAGGCAGCGTATGCAAAACACTCAAGTAATGATTTTACTTCTGCTTATTTACAGTATGTCTATGTGTGTAGGGAGGGATAAATCCATGCCTGGAGTTCATCCTGCCCTGTCCACTCAGCTGTTTTTACGGTCTTTCCAGGTCGGTGTCCCACAGCAACTAAAACGCGGACTGGATTAAAACAGAAAAGTGCTTCAAGAGCAAACTGCAAGAAGATTTGTAGACAGAAGACAGTGACATGGGAATAAACACAGCTCAACATGTGTCTGACGTCGCTTGAAGTGTTGGACAATTATCAGAGTTTTAAATACTTTCCAACTGTTTCCATCACATCTGGAAATTAAACCTGATGTATTTTAAATTTTCTCTCGCTGTGTTTTAACCTTTAGACTATTTCCTTACTTAGGGCAATAATGTTTTTACAGGCTGCCTAATGTCAATTCCTGCTGTGTGGCTCTGACAATAAAACATAAAAGATGTCAATTTTTTGTGTTTGTTTTTTTGGTATTCTTGCCTTTATCTGGCAGCCCACAGAGGAGACAGGGGAAGACATGTAAGGTCCTGGCCCATAGCGTCAGAGCTAAATGATATAGTCAGCCAAACCACAATGACACCGAAAACAAAAGTTCCTACGTCGAATTGACTTACGAACAGCACATTTATCAGATGGTTGCCACTAATACTGCCATATTTCATGTCTCCACCAGTAAAAACAGTGAGTGAGATGAGCTGTTCCTTTATTCTGTCTGGCCTCTGGAACCATATCCGGATTTAATCCTGTCACATTATGAACACAAATGCAGGTCCAGTGGCACAGAATCCATACACAGGACTCTTTGCAGTGTTTGTGTGCGTTTGTCTTCCTGTTGGCAGCTGATGAGATTCTCTGCGGGGTAAATACTATTGTTTCAGTAGCAGCAAAGTTATAACGAGGGGAGGGAGACGGAGAAGGAGAGGTTTATTATGGGATAGACATAGACCCAAAGCATACAGTCTGTGTGTGTGTGTGTGTGTGTGTGTGTGTGTGTGTGTGTGTGTGTGTGTGTAAGAGAGCGTATTACTCATGTTGTGAGGACATAAATCTGCTTACACAGTCATGTTGTGGTGGATTTTATGTTGAAGACTTGGTTTAAAGTCATGGTATGGTTAGGTTTAGGTTAAGGCTAGGGTTAGGGGTTAGGTAAGTACTGGTTAGGGTAAGGAAATGAATGTTAGTCAATGTAATAATATGTAATAATAAAATAAGGATTATAATGTCCTCTGAAGTGATGGACACACGACTGTGTGTGTGTGTGTGTGTGTGTGTGTGTGTGTGTGTGTGTGTGTGTGTGTGTGTGTGTGTGTGTGTGTGTGTGTGTGTGTGTGTGTGTGTGTGTGTGTGTGTGTGTGTCAACAATAGCCTCTGTTGAGGGTAATGAGGCTGTAATAAATCAGCTGAAATGTGCTACATAATTTTTACTACTAATTCTACTTGTTATTCAAAACGTTTTCTGTGCCTGTTATCTGCGTTCTAGCCAGTCATCTCATACATGTGCAGGGCAAGATACAGTAAGCACAAACTCTATACACTGATGAGTTGAATCCAGGTCAATGTAGCGCCGCAACTAATAATTATTTTCATTATCGATTAATCAGTCAATAATTATTACAATAAATCTCACATCATTATTCCTTTAGACTTTAAAGGCAGATTTTTGCACCTAAGTGAAAGTTGAAGAAACCAAATGGTTAAATGTGGTTTAAAACTATTCTTTATGGTCAGAAAATGACAAACAGTGGATCATTTCACAAAACATTCAATAATGATAGATAAAAAAAAGATGAAAAAATCTTTTTCAACATATATAAAATGAAGTAGCCTAAAAATGTTTTTCAGCCCATTCTGTCCTCGACAAAAGAAATATCTTTATAGACAAATGAAGTACTAATTGATTCCTGATTCAAATAAATTAAATTAAACATTTATTATTTATTTACATATTTTTTTTTAATATTTTATACATTTTATATATTTGTATGGAGGAAAATTATATCGCAATAATTATTGTTATCATTTTATCGCCCAGACCTAGTTAATAGTGGAATGAAGCTCCAAGGTCCTATTTACATCCAAAAACTGTACACTTTACCATGTTTGCTATCCAAACTTTCATTACGCCGGCTCAAACTCTCTTCTCTGTACTGACAAGTCCGCTGCACTGCAGGATTCAGGTTTCTTTGCCGGTGGCATTTGCTAGACAGCGACTGGCTTTCGAATTTCTTACGTACCAAATCTAGCTTGCCCAGGGTACATTTGAATCTCAGATTATATAGAGAAGAGTACAACATCTCCCCCTTCAGAAGAGGAATGTGAAAACACCTCTCTAGTGACTTTGCACTGACACAAGTCAGTAAATTCAAGGTCTGACATTTTAGGGGACATAAACATACAGAAAAACACATTGAGTGGGGTCTTTAAAGAAAAGCATACATTTAAAAAAAAATTCCCAACCCACTTACTCCACAAGGCAATAACACACACCCACTCACACGTCCTCCTGGTGAGGAATGTTTTCACAGAAGTGTGTACGTTTCAAACCATGCCTAAACCCTGACGTGTTTAGACGCGCTGCACTGATACTAAAGAACATCACCATGACAGGAAAAATAAGAAACAGTTCAATGTCTTTGTTGTTATCACACTGATGCAAACACAAGCTTATCAAACCTATGTGACTTCACCTGATTCGTGGCATCTCTCTTGATGGAATCTAAAAATGTGGAGCTGGAAACATTAGAGACATTTTCTTCTCCTTAGCTTGCAAGCAGTTTTTCAAATATTACAATACCTAATCACACAGTGACAGTGAATGGCAAAGCTTTAACATACTACATATTTTTCAAGATACTTTATTTGCAGCATCTGTAGCACATGAACACCAAACACCCTACACACACAAAAACTGAACACGCTCAACAGAAACAGATCAGCTTTAACTGTCGATCTGCTCATTTCCAAATAAAAGTGGTCACTTCATACAAAAATCAAAGTATTACCATAAAACTTGCATGCACACACAAAAACCCATAGTCTGCGGACTGAAATGTACACTAAGAGGAAGCGGAAGGCGAAGGCTTGAAGACAAACTGATCCTGAAGTCAGTCCTATTGCTGGTATTCCACCAGTTTATCTGGTATTTATCACCTCAGACAACAGCAGAGTGGAAACACATCCTTAAAGCCCTCAAAAACAAAGTACACGTCTGTGTATGTAAGTCATGAGGGCAAGCTCAACAAGAAGCCATGCTCAGTTGAAAAAATAAAACCTTTTGGCATGTGAGGTTTCGTGTGCAGGGACCTAATAGAGATCAACGATCTGGGGTCCATGTTAAGTCACCACATTGACGTAAATGTGAGCCGAGCCTCCGCGTTGCCATCTTGCAGTCCTCTGGACAAAGACAATCTGACAACGATTATTTTAAGCTTGAAGAAAATTTCTCTTAACAAATACATCTTATTAATTTACCCATACACTCCAACACACACATACACACTTGTAACAAGCTCATTTTAGACAGTTTAGAAAGTTAAAACATACGAGACAAAGGAGACGATATTCAACATCAATGGGCGGAGACCTCAGCCTCGAGCCTCCAGTATGTCACACTGGGGCTGTGACTAAAAACAGTGCGCCATTCAGCAGTCTGGACCCTGTTCACGCTTCTGGTGAATCAGATTTTACTTCCTGGAAATGCATTTATTTACACAATAATATTAGCACAAATTAAAAGAATGACACTCGTATGCTTGACCATATCATCTTTTCCTCTACGGCTTCAAGAGTTTTTGGGAAATACTGAGTCATCCTGTTCTCAATGATAGAAGGACCAACAGCTTGTTTCTGTCATACTGACCAGCCGACACTGGTCCACATGACCTGTAACTGGGTATTAAGCTGAGAAATACTTTGATATTTACTGCTTACTTTGTTTGTATTGTGAATGTTTTTATACAGTGAAACATAATTTGATAGTGTATGGATGAAGACTAGAAAGCATAATGATGTCCCAACAGATATTTTAAATACTAGAAGTGCCAGCTGAACAAGAAGACAGCTATGGTTTGACTTCCCTTTACCATGGACTAGATCAACTAGAGGCTATTTACACAAGGCAATAACATGCGTCTTGGGTGATCAAAGGTGGACCGCTAATCATCAGTTAATTTATATTTACTCATTCAGCCGACGCTTTTATCCAAAGTGACCTATAATTGCAATATATGTCAGAGGTCGTGCGCCACTCTCACACCAACGTCATGTATCCTTAACCACTGATCCATCACCACCCCACACTTCACACCTGACGTCACAATGCGTCTCCACACGAGGGACCACCTGTGAGCAGATCTCACCTACTTGCTCTATATGGAAATAAACACAACATTTCCATTTGCAAAGACCAAATGTGTTGGTGTTTTTAACCTGAATTTGATGAATTTACTGTTCTGAAGACCACGCTGGAAAAACAATGGGGTGCGGGGCAGGGCCTCACTGATTACTGTACAACAATACAACTTTATTCACTGATTTTGGTGAAACTGGATCATATTTTATGGAGAAAACATTTGCTCTGAATCAGCCCTCTGTTATTTACACTTTCCTTGTTGCAGCTATCCTATTCACTTTAAAGCTTAACTAAAGCTTTATTAGACAACTTGACGTGTGATTTTCAAAGCTTTGCAGATATTTAAAGAAAAAAAAAATGTAATGTTAATGAAGGACAAGTAGATAGTCAGCCAGTGCCACACACCACAGCAGCTCGTTTGCAACGCCAATCCATAGACTGGTTTAACTTTAAAATTAAAAATAATCATAGTTATGATCCCTTTTTAATTCTCTGGGTATCGGAACAGAAGATTACCTTGCACATCTATAACCTGAGACAGGTGCATCAGAGGGGGACGAGAAGGTCAAAAGTAAATGTATAAGCTGGAAACGTTTCGATACTAGATGAATGTCTAGTATCGAAACGTTGCCAGCTTATAAATTTATTTGTGCAAGTTAGATAGTGTGCTAGAGTTTCTTTGCAACTAATTCTGTGGGTATCAAGTTACATATACAAACATACTTACAAAACTGAGAACAGAGAAAACTGCCTGTCCTGTTTTATTGAGAGGAAGACTACAATTCTCCAAACATGGCCACTGTTAGGGTTGAATGATACATTGTCAATAACATTCACCACTAGGGCTGTGGATATGGCAAAAAATCATCTCCCGATGTAGGTCATTTCATATCCCAATAACGATATATATCCAGATATAGAACACTGTAAATTCAATGAAATATAGCATTTCCAACTGGAACTCGGGATAAGTGAGAACTTAGAGGGGAGAAATCCATCACCATGACAAATACCATGATAGAGTGAACAAGACACAGCAAGTAATGTAACTACTGTTAGCTAGGTTGTGGAATAGCAAACTGACAATACTTGCTGCTGCAAAGCTATCACGGTCCCAGAGCCGCACAGCAGCTCCAGATAGCGACACTACAGCTCTCCTGCTGCCACAGCTAACATCACAACAACAGCGTGTCTTGCCGAACTGTAAAGTCAGCTGTATGTCATTGGGCAAGACATTTAATGCGCGACCCTGTACGCAGGATAAGCGGTTGACGATGGATGGAAGACATTAAATGTTACCTGACTGACACACACATCATGCTGGAACTGCTGGAAAGTGTTGTGTGGATCGTTCATTATATTTAATACAATTTTCTCTCCGCCACACCTGCACGCGTGGAAGAAAGGACCGTGGTGAAGTTAGTTTAAAGTTGGACGTCCGATAGATACCAACGTCAAGCTAACTTCACCACGGTACAAAGCGCCGTTCCTCCACCAAATAATTACGGTAAAGTGTGGAATTTGCGAAACATTGATTGAGTATTGATCACGGCATTGAACAACTGCTTTATATACATCTCTAAAATCAGGGACATTTTAGTTATTTAAAAGATGCATATAGACTTTGTATGGTTAAATCATTGTATCTGTTGTTTTATATAGCCTACTGCAGTATATAAATTGCAAATATCTACATTAAAATCCAACGTCGTTCTTCATTGTTTGTGTATCCCAGGTATCTGGTACATCTTCTTAAATATCAACATAAAAAACCCAACATGTCCCAATTTCTTCCACTACTACTACTAGCTATAACCACTAACAGGGCATGAAGGAAATGATCAGAGTAATAAGAGGAACGATGAAATGTTCACTTTTGAATATTACAGCTGTTTTATTGCCATAATCCTGTTCCACGACTGCCAAAAAATCCAGAGCAGGTGATATTCAATAATGAGAGTATTCTAGCAGTTAGCCATTTGTTTAAGAGTGATAGTAAAATAAATAAATAATGACATTGATTGTAAAGCACAGTTTGACTAAAGCCTGTCAATAAGAAAGGAGGCGCATCTTGAAGGAAACTTTCTCAGATGAAACAAAGTCCATTATGTGAAAGGTGAAAGGGGAGAGGAAGGGAGAGGTGGAGGCGGAAACAAATCCGGAAACGGTTGATGCATCGATGTGAGGAATGCTGCTGGTCATACAGTGACCTAATGAATTATGACGAGTGCATCCAGCAAAGAATCTAGGACCTAACTGACAAAGGGAAAAGACGTCTAAATGGAGAGTCACTGCAAATGAATGCACTCTGTAGTCGTATCATCAATAACAAATAGTGTTAGAACATAGAGAATGTACTGCTGCTGGTGTGCATGTACACACACACACACACACACACACACACACACAGCATGGGGTAAACTATCAGATAGGGGATGTAGGTCGAGTCAATGTCAGAGTATCGTGTCACATGGCAAAGGCCTTTTAGTTCCTGCATCTGCGCAATCGGTATAGTCTGTGCATCTGTTTAACGCTATGTGGGCACTGAAGGGGACACGTGAGTCATTTTGGTCATTGGTAAGTCTAACATCCCTTTTTCCACGGTTCATTTGACTCACCTGAGTCACTGTCAAGTGTACACAATACTGGGAGGTAGTATCTGTGTATAGAGGCTTAATCATCTGCCTGTCAGGTGTATAGGGACATGGTTTCTTTTACTCACGTCAACATGGAGGTGGTCAGAGGCAAAGCCTCCCCTTTGGAAATGAGGGTGGGCGTTTAATCACCTCTTTTAGCAATGAGGATGCCGTGTCCTCTAACTCCCTATGAGTCTTATACTGACATACTTCATGATATACTGTGTGTAACTGCTCAGCTAAGCCAGCTGCTTCACCACTGCACTGATATGATATGAGCCTTAAATGAAAACATCAGCATGACTTCACCAGCCCGTAGATGCTTATATTTAAGTCCACCACCATGCAGTTTCAGTGCCCTGTAAAAACGGCGCTGCAGGCAACCACATCAGACACAAGACAGGCAGCCCTAAAGTTGTCTGCCATGCTGAGGTTTCGCCTGCTGGGCAGACAGACAGTCTCTCTCTCCCACTCACGGACTTCCAGGAGAAAGTAAACAAATGCGTTATGGTTGAAAACGTGTTTAAAACTAGCACACGCGGGCTTCAACCTGATCTCACACAACAGCACATGATGCTGCTGCTGCTGCAGGAAAGTTTATGTACAGCTCAGAAAAGCTTGTATAGCTTGGCAGAGAAACAGCAGACTAGGCAGTGGCTTCAACACAAAACCCAAGACCCCCTGAAGACATGTGCTAGCTGTTCACTTAATTTAAACTGTCGGCAAAGCCATGTCGTTTCCTGGTAAACAAGGGGAAAGCAGGCCGCACACACAAGTTAAGAGTTACTTACAGTACACACAAAGCGTAAGCCCCGTTGACACTCTCACTGTCCCGCACCAGGAAGCTGCCGTCTCTCCCGGCCCGAGCAAGCAGCTCCTCGGCAGCAGCTCGACTCAGGTCCCGGTGATACCACATCGGCGGTGCGGGCCCCAACGGAGAAACCCCACCACCACCTCCACCACCCCCGGCCATGACCACAGCCCTTCAAACCGGGTTTAACTCAAGCTGCTTCCAGACTTCTCCGAAAACCTCCCAGCCCTCCTCCTCCAGACTACAGAAATAATCCAGTGAGTCGAGAGCCGAAAGACAAAGTAACTCGGCGTAAACGTTATTCCGACGGAGGCTAGGAGGCGCGAGAGAACCGACGACGGGGCTACAAGTTTTACATTTGTTAAATTACGCTGCTTGTGGCAGTTTCCTCAGTTCCTGAAAGGCTCGTCACCCTCCTCTTTCGCTTCCCAGTCCCACGGAAATCAGGGTATGTAAATCCACTCCGGAGACCGGGGAGCAACAGCGGGGAAGACCCGCGTCAAAGGCCGAGTGTCGCTATATACGACTTCCTGCTGGGAGTTTCAAAATAAAACAGGCTGATGATAAATTCACATTGAGACACTTTATTTCAGGAATAAAATCACCCAGTTTGTTTCCTGATATGACTTTATCTAGCGAGATTGACAGAGCTCTCTGGGAAGGAGGGATGGAGGGTTAGAGAGACACTGGGATGGCTAAATAGAGAGGGAGAGGAGGAAAGGAATGGAGGAGGGATGGAAAGTGACTACATTTACTCATCTACTGTACAAATTAGGTATACTTCTTTTCTCTTACATTCAAAGAGAAGATTTTCACTTTTTAATCCACTACAATTATCTGAGAGCTTTAGTTACAATTTGCAGGTTCATGTTTTACATGCAAAACATATGATCAATGGGCGGCGCGATGGTTCAGTGGTCAGCAAGAAGGTCGTGGGTTCAAACCCCGGTTTCCCCAGCCTTTCTGTGTGGAGTATGCATGTTCTCTCCGGGTTGATTGGTGACCCTAAACTGTGGTTGTCTGTCTATGTGTGGATGGACTGGCAACCTGTCTGATGTCAGCTGGGATTGGCTCCAGCCCCCCGCTGGAGCGACGCAGGATAAGTGGTTGACGATGGATGGACATATGATCAATAAATAATTGTTATAGATTGAACCACGCAACAGTGTGTAAAATAGTTAGAATTAGGTGCTACATTAAAATGCTTTGTACACCTTAATACATCTTTGGTATGTTATGATATACAGTATAATAATATAACACTCTGAAAGTACTACTTGTAATACTTTAAGTATATTTTTTGTCATAATACAGTACTTTTAGGAAGGTAACATATTAAATGCAGGGCTTTACCTTGTACTTTAACAAAGAGGTATTGCTAGTTTTATTTAAATAAGTGATCCAAGTACTTCTTCCACACTGAAAAGGGGGAAATAAGGTTCAGTTCCCCCCTTTGTTGGAGTACCAACCAATCCTATATCCTGTCGGCACTTGGCATGTGCTCAAGTTTCTGTAGCTGCAAGCAGGCTTACACAATTTAGAATAAACTGAGGATTTTCTAGCAGATTAAAACCAAACTAAAACCACAACTATATTGCAGCTACCGATATCTCATGTATATCACCTTCTCTTTGCAAATCCTCAAATATAACCTTGTTTGCTCCCTCTTTGCTTTTTTATCGTAACAGTTGTATCCTACATGGTCAAAGCCTTCACGTGTGCCAGAGGGCTTTCCTCTTTGAATATCAGTGTGACCTGTAGCCATAGAGGAGGCCAGGCTGCAGTCATTTCTCAACACAAGCGCCAATCCAGTTATGCAATCTTTTTCTTTTCGAGACCACACACACACACTCCCACAAGGAGTCCAACTATGGGCCAGACTGGCAACAGCCAACCCAACATTTAGAGACAGTTGCACATTATTCTGACCTTAGCCTTTTTTTTTCTCTAGTTGCCCACAAAAAGTCTGACTCCTAAAATGTGGTACGGATACACGTACACACACAAAGCATGTGTAGAGTTAAAGTGAGGGAGAGAGGGTGAGAGTTGGGCAGGGTGGTGTGTGTTGCCAATGCCCTCAGAAAAAGTGAGTATTAATAGCCACAGGGACAGCAGCCATCCCAGTGCTATTCCTGGGTATGGCATCACACTGTGTGTGTGTGTGTGTGTGTGTGTGTGTGTGTGTGTGTGTGTGTGTGTGTGTGTGTGTGTGTGTGTGTGTGTGTGTGTGTGTGTGTGTGAGTCGACTGTAAAAGACTGTAAAAGTATGTGGCTTAACAATATGTCTGCAAGCAGAGATCGTAAAAGTACGCTGCAAACTTCTGCATCTTTGCTAACACTGAAGTGAGAGTGCACAGTGAGGCTGTGATGCTCATTACAAACTCAAAAACCACATTGTTGGATGGATGAGTATTGGATACACAACTTTGCTATTCTTCAAATTTTGTAAAGTTGGGCTTGAGGGTGAGCCAATAAAACAGACCATGTTGTTGCCTATACAGTGGCAATAGCGTCACTTTAGGCCTCTGTATCGAGGCCACACTACACTGTGTAGACATCACAGAATCAGTTTGTCAGGCTCAGCTTTACATTGTTGGACTTTCATTAGTCTAGTTTTACTTTGTCAGGCTTAGCGCTCTCTTTGCAGTTAGACGCAGCTACTCATAGTATTCTTAGCTATATATAGCTATATTCTACAGTATGTTAGCATATCGTTTGGCATAGTATGTCATCTGGAAGTTAAATATTTTCCAACTTGTAAATATTGCTCCTATCAACATCCAAGTTGGACTAGTAGTCATAGAATGCCAATTTGTTTCTATGATATCTGGCAAATGAAAATAATATGCATGCCTTAAATATTATGTAAGCATCTGAAAAGAAAACTAGAATGGATTTCTCACATCACCAAACATCTTCATAAAAGATAGCTAAAAACCTATGTAATGTTAATTTGGTAAATGTGCGTATTCTTGCCCTCACACATTATTGCGCTGTTCATGTGTGACTTACATTTGTGATAAGTAACACTTGCAGTCAGCAGCGTTAGATGCCTGAAGACAGTTCTTAGAGGTAAGTGGGGAAATATGTTTAAGGTGATGTAAACCTCAGTGTGTAAACTGATGGGATTATGGAAACAATTATTGGTGTTTGTTGAAACGGCTCCTATCAAGTTTTCTTTTAGGTGTTACCATGCTGGAGCACTGTTAGGCTCATATTTGGATAAAACCGTTGGGTGAGTTATGGCTCCAATATTACCAAACCTCTGCAACAGGATGGCCCCGTGCAAGGCCACCTCTCTATCTGTATGGGAGCTTTATGCACACAGTTCACACAGAGAAACGAGACAGGAAAGATTAGTCTGGGGTTCACAGCTGAACTTGCAATGCTTAATTATACAGTGGTATCATAAGGAAGGACACTATTATCAGCGTCAGAAATACAGCACCACCACTTTGACACTTTGTCTGATCTCTGTCAGAATGTGAGGCCACATTTTCAAAATATTAAGATACTGTCGACTGCATCAGTTATGTCTTTTGAAAAAAGAAATTAATTATATATATATATATATCTTCAACTTATCTCTGACCTGCCAAGGTCCTCACTGGTCACATCTTGGTAACCAATCACAAGACTTATTCAAAGACCTGATAAAACACATTCAGACGTGGCACTGACACACGCACACACCCAGATAGAGATTGTGTGACAGATAAACACACTTAAACATATAGGGGAGAAAGAGAGACATTAACACACCCTTACACACTCTCTCTCTCTTTCTTTCTCTCCCTCTCTCTGTCACACACTCAGGGGACTGGAACTCCATAATTACCAACCAGCGGAGCCCACTAACCACTAGCTGGCCCAGATTGGTCATGTGACGGTGTGATCACTGGGGCCCTGTATCACTGTAGAGAAACAGTTTGCCTCAGTGCAGATCCTGGATCAGTTTGACTGTTTCCTCTCTGTGGGTTGAGGTTATGAAGGGATTTTAAACTGATCCACAGAGAAATATCATCCCAGAGCTGTCTAGTGATAAAGTATGTGGCCTTCATGTCTTGTCCAGATGCACCGTTTAGTTTAGTTTGAATTTCTCTACCTACATGTTAAGTTGATTACTTTTACATTTCAGTGGTGAAACTATAATCTTGTTTTTGTGTGATTAATTCTGTAGGCCACTGCTGTATTGTTCATCCTGACGGAGAAAGCGATACACTGCATGTTCCCAAAAAAGGAGAGTTCATCAACTCTCCTTTTTCGCTGCTCAGTATTTCTTCAGCTTGATTTTTCCCATTTATTCATTTGCCAATGTCTGTGTAGCAAATCACAGCCCATGTGGAAATATACAGTAGACAGTGCATCTTTACGCAGAAACAACAAGCAGAAACTGTACGCAGAAACAACAAGCAGTTCATTAGGGTGAAAACCAGAGTTATTATCAATTAAATGGCTCAGTGACTCAAAAGAGAAAATTTGAAATCAGTTTTATTGATACCTCCAAGGTGATACAGGATTGGTCCAAGGATATCATCTTAGTTCATCTTTGCAGATGCGAAAGCCAGGAAAAGCAGCGTTGTCAAGGCAACGCTCTGGCGTTGCTCTGCGTTATTAAGGTAGTACTCCGCCACCTTCTTGTTCGGGTTTGGCCCGGTGAACCAGAGCTGCATGCAGCGGCCTGAGGTATTGGTGTAGGTGGTATAAAGGTAGGAGTTGGACCAGATTTGTTCACACATGGACTGGGGTGTAGGGTAAACCTCGGTCCACTTTCTGCATTTGCTGCCTTCAGGGCATTTGTTAATACCTGTAATGGTGGAAAGGGAGAGGGAGAGAGTGTTTATGACAGAGCAGGGGATTAGAAAGAGTGCAAATAACAACCACAGCTATTTCTCAAGTAATTGGATTTGATCTAAATTCAGTAATGGCCTGGCAACCAGTTAGAATAGTGTAGTGGAAGTGAGTGCATGGTACTGTGTGCATATAGTCATAAGGGTTGGCTTTATGTGTAAGATAAGTGTGTAAATGTGCATGCAAAGGTGTGTGTGTGTGTGTGTGTGTGTGTGTGTGTAGTACCTGAGTTCCAGTCCCATCCCTTGTGCCAATCAGTCTTGCAGGTGTAATCATTCTTGCAGTCTTCCCACCAATTGTGGCAGTCCTCCTTACAGAGAGGCACATCCAAGATACGCTCCTTACGCCAGTTCTGATCCACCTACACACACACACACACACACACACGTCTGATAATCCACTGGTCGTCCAGAGCTTGGTTCCATCTTGATATCTGGCT
>NC_060166.1:18245695-18252627 GCF_021292245.1 Micropterus dolomieu | reverse complement strand
GAAGTGAGTGCATGGTACTGTGTGCATATAGTCATAAGGGTTGGCTTTATGTGTAAGATAAGTGTGTAAATGTGCATGCAAAGGTGTGTGTGTGTGTGCGTGTGTGTGTGTGTGTGTGTGTGTGTAGTACCTGAGTTCCAGTCCCATCCCTTGTGCCAATCAGTCTTGCAGGTGTAATCATTCTTGCAGTCTTCCCACCAATTGTGGCAGTCCTCCTTACAGAGAGGCACATCCAAGATACGCTCCTTACGCCAGTTCTGATCCACCTACACACACACACACACACACACACGTCTGACTCGTTTGTATGATCCATAATTTCAGACCACAAGTGATATTTAGAATTAAACTCTTTTCCCTTGCAGTTAAAATGCTATGATCTGTCAGGTGAGTTATAAAGGTCTCTACAAATTAAACCTGTGTTATCTTTTAATTACTTTAATGAATAATGGCAAAATGCTAAACAGTACAAATGGATTTCACTATCCTGACCATATCCTGACAAACCCTCTCAACCTCTTATGCTGCCATCTAGTGTTGAGTCTGAGTATACACAAGAGACTGAGAGCACACAACACATACTGCTTGTATCCAGGGTCCCAAGTGTGGTGAGCACTCGTAGAAGCAAGTGTCTTGAATGAAATGTTTCTTGCAATCGCGGCTCATGGTGCCACAGTGATTCCAGTTGAACTTGTACAGGTAGGATGTATCATTGTGGGCTTCTGTGCTGGTGTTGGCCGTACAACATGCATTGTCACGCCACGGAGCACACTGGAAAGAGGAAGAGGAAAGAGGGGTCACTTCATCCTGCTGAACTGAAAATGTTTATTTTAAGTCCTGTGTCTGGATCGGCCGAGGGAACAGAAACGTCTGATGAGAAAACGGCATCACACCCATTTGAATGGTTTTATCTTTGATATCTGGGGGCATTTGTATTCCTCACCTGGAGGTAAAGTTGTCCCTCAGGACCAGGCTCTACTTTGTGGTGTTTGCCGTCCATACACATATTGAGTTTGTCCAGACAGAGAGCGCCACTGGAGAGGGCTAGCAGCAAGGGCAGGACAACCGACATGGCTCTGCAGCAGGGAGGCATTAACATACATCAATGTGACGTTCTTGTGTAAAAAACAAGAAAAATAATGGGATGACAGCCAATTTACAGTGCTAATTCCTTGTCACGGGGGTGCCCTGTAACTTCTATTATGAGTACAACACACATAGGCGGTACTTTGTCCACCTCGGTCACTCCGTACCATCTAGCTGGCATTTGTCTGGGTTGTGATGGCCTGTTTCACATTTTAATATCTTCATTTAATCATTTTGGTGTTTCTCAACACCCGTCTAGACTGCATTTAGCAGGCCTATGATAAGGACCCAGAAACTCCCAAACCAAACCCAATCTATCTGGACTCCTTTTGTGGTCAAGTGTCTGGGGGAAAGCGCCGACTGTGTATTGTTGGAGGGGAAAGAAATGCTGATTTAAGTTTCTGCCAACATTTCCTTTTTAACATATTATGAAAGATTTCTTCACTGTTAACAAATTAATTACAACTACTAATTAATTCATTAGCTAATTGTTATTTTCTGAGGTAGGAGGACTGTGGAAGCAGGTCACAGACACTGTCCATGACCGATGGCCCTACTTCAGTTTAGTTTGTTTCAGTTTGCTCTATGTTTTCTTCCACAATCACTCCCATACTTGCATGTTTTGGTATTTCCTGTTTTGTTTTGGTAATCCTTCCTCTTGTTTGTGTGTGTGTTTATTGTGTCATTTTGTCATTTATTCTTCGTTTTCTGTTTTACTTTGGTATTTTCCTCTCCTCTTGTTTCTGGTCAGTTCCCTTCTTACTCTTGTGTTTCCTGCCAGTGTATTATTATGTATCATTACAGGGCTTCTTTGAACAAAACAACCCTGACCTTGAGAGAAAGTAGAAAGTGTCTCGCTGAGTTTTGTAAAGGAATAATGAGTAGAAATGTAAAACAGGGTCATGGTTTGGGGTATTTTGCTGGAAACAGAGCTGCTGATATTCACTATTATATTATATATTTGCTGATAAGTTACTGGCACTTTCATCTAGAATACATACTTTAGAGGCATGTAGTTCCATGTAGGTTATGACAAGTTGGCCATTTTTTAATTAAAAATTACAGTCTGACATACAACACCTAAAAACTGATCAACACATCTGGCAGACAGATAAAGTTAAGAATGACTCAAACTCATGACCATGACAGTCTTCACAAAATTTTCTATGTGACAAACTGGACAGAACAGAAATGCAAACTTGTGCTACATTTGCCAATCCTTATAGGAAAATTTGGTCTTTTTTAAGAATTCTACAATTTTGTAATACATGTTTTCATATTAAAGTACTCCTATAGCCATATAAGATGTAAAACTGTCATAAACAAAAGCTATTTACAGCTAAGTGTCAACTTAACCTGGTGATTGGTGTTGGTGTAATAACGTTAACTCACTATAAGATCATATTTGATGGGCACTGCCTCAGTGAAACATTTATTCAGGTGGTAAAATTTAAAAAACTTTTATTAAATAAAATAAAATAAAATCCTTCCCAAAAATCTGCATTGGATGATTTTCACTTTAAAATAAAAGTATTTGTTTTATTTTGTTTCTTTTTCATTTATGTGACAAATGTTTGGGAAAAAACGCAAAGACACTGTTACAGAGAATCTATTTATACACCAGTGCTCCTGAATGTAACCTAAAACAAATCCAATGGAAAGCAGCTACAAAGACACTGTGAATCAAATAGTTTAACAACCATTTTAAGATCAATGAGAAGATTTTGTACAAGCAAAGATGATAAGATTTACTTTACCTTTTGAGATCTGGTAATGATTCCTTCCTGGAGGGATGATCCTACAAATCAGTATCTCCAGTCACCTCTTACACACGTGTCAAGACCAAGCGAGACTTCTGCGCGTTTTTTGTGTGCGAGCATGTGAGGAGAGTGTGACTGAAAACAAGGTTGCCTCTAATACAAGTAAACTTTGAAAACATGCTGTACCCTCAATTAAATTACTCCAAAGTCTAAAGTCTGCCTTGTGTGTGTTCATGTGTGTTCGTGTGTGTGTGTTTCTGAGATAGAGAGAAAGAACGAGTAAGAGGTAGTGCCTATACAATAATCTGTTTTATTATGTCTTACGGTGAGGAAGGTTTGTCTTATCTCAAGGTCTAACCTGCTCTCACACACACACACACACACACACACACACACACACACACACACACACACACACACACACACACACACACACACACACACACACACACACACTGGACATCTAGTGTGAAATGGCATTGTGACCTGGGTAAAGAGGTAGCAGTTAAGATAAGTTTCTTTCTTGTCTTTCTTGGAACTCGTGATGAAAATTTAAACAGTGTAAAAATGTGTGTGTGTGTGATGCGTAATAAAAATAAGGGTTTTGAATTTCTATATTTAAGATATGTCCACAAGCATCTTTTGTTATTAGCCCTGCTTTGGCAACTTTGGCAGCTTCAGTTCCTACATTTACCATATTCTGTGTGAAAAGAATGGGAATTGATTAGATACAGTTTTGTGTTTTAGATTTATTTACAATGCAATTAATAAAGTACAAAATAAATACTCTTAAGTAGTCAGGTTCACAGATAAAAGAAAATTCCCTTATAATGGTCATTTACTATGGTTCTCAACCCCGAACCGCCACTACAAACTTATACATTTTCATGATAACAAGTGTTCAAACGTATGTACACAGCAAATTGAGAAGAGTTAAATTAGTGAAATATGAATAACAGCAGAGTTAATAATAATTAAAATCCATTATATTTTTTAATTGATAAGTAGTTGGTGTCAAAACCGAGTGTAAAAACAATGTGTCACTACATCAAACCTGTAAGTGTAATTGTATAAATATTAACTTTGAACTTCTTACTCTTAACTCTGATTCTGGCTTTTACATTTTAAGTGTTTATGTTATGAACACACAAGTGTGTGTGCGTAGGCCTACACACACCTGTCTGCTGAAGCCAGGAGAGTCTTCATGAAAGCACTTCACTGACTGCTGCGAAACTAGGGAGTGGGGTCAAAATTTTGACCACATTGAGCCATCATAACTTAAACTTATGTCTGTTACTAGCCACTCTAACACCTGTTTAACGAGCTAGCAGTTAGCATGCATGCCTAATCTGTTCATTAATTTACATTTTTTTATGTAATTTAATCTAATTCTTTGAGGTGCAAGTGTTAAAATAAATGTTTTAAAACACTAAACATGACGGTCTTTATTTTGCAAACTTTACTTTACAAGTACTACTTTTTTTTTAGGAATATGGAAGACCTATATTTAGAGCTTTAAAATGTTATGGGGCTAATACTTGTGTAGTTAACAAATTATACTCTGAGAGAGTTAAATTCAAACACTACATAAAAGTGTTAAGAAAAACACTGGTCGGTTTTAGGAAGTATTAAATTTTAACTCAATAATAGAGTAAAAATTTGTATAAATATAGACAATTTAAAAGTAAGAGTTTTAAATGTTGACTGTTAATTTTGCTTTAATTTTACTGCGTAGGCCTAGTATATGCGTGGTATCGCCTCAGACTACTTTTTTAAGCCTTTGCATGCTCCTGTTCTCTGAACTTCCAAGAACTTAAAAAAATAGAAATACCGCCCTACTGCTGCTGTATTTTCCTCCACCAAACAATCAATCTCTACACGTCTGTCCAGACTCATGTTATATATATAGTGAATACTTGAAATGTATAAAAGGTATAAAGTGTATTTTTTGGCTAAATGGAAATGTCAACGTTAACTTACAATTTCATTATTTTCAGTTTAGGCACCAAAATTACTTGGTTAGGTTTAAGAAAAGATCACAGTTTGGGTAAAATAATAACTTGACGTTGACTTTCCGCAAGAACAGCTTTAGCGAAAAGTCCTGTTTGTTTGTGTAAAAGGCCTTCGGGCAGAAAGGCCTGAGGACAAACTTCTGCCAAGTGCAGTCCAAGAAGAGGGTCATTGCTCAATATAATACCCCCTTAGAACCGCCCTAGATACTAGCCAAAGTACATTCTTGTTTTGCTTCACTTTCCTGTCTCTACTCCTGCCTCTCAAGCGGAACCTTTGTGAAGTGACATGGGACTAGAGGACTCCGGAAACATTTGCAGGTGAACATTAGCGGTTTCCGGTCGGATTTATTTTGAATTTTTTGAAAACTGGAGCTAGGGATTGACAGGTACTTACACTAGCTATTATTTCGCTGTGCATTAAGGCTAAAACAGCTTATTATATTACCATATTTTTATTACCTACAAGATTCGCGAAGGTGATATCACATTTTAGAGATCGGATATCATTAAACAGGACGAATATAAATCGTACTTTAACGACTGTTAGTATAACTTTACGTTATCGTGCCCCTACGCCAGTCTTCCGACACTTTAACATACCTTATAACTCCTTCGTGAAGACCTGGGTGTTGTAGAGTCTGTGCTTTTAAGTTAAGTAGTGTATGTTTGTGTGAAAGCTGCACATAGCTGGTTGACGCTGTTGTTCGTGTTCGACATGTCCACACTGTTCCCCTCTCTCTTCCCCCGGATAACGGAGTCCCTGTGGTTCAACTTGGACCGACCCTGTGTGGACGAGACTGAGCTGCACCAGCAGGAGCAGCAGCACCAAACCTGGGTAAGCACCCCTGCTGAAACACACGGAATTTCCTGTTGTGTTTTGGTAATCCATCCTCTTGTGTGCGCGCGCGCGCGCGTGTTTGTATTTGTGTTTGTGTGTGTGTGTGTGTTTATTTATTTATTTCCTCCTGTCATTTTGTCATTTATTCTTTGTTTTCTGTTTCACTTTGGTATTTTCCTTTCTGGTCAGTTCCCTTCGTGCTCTTGTCATTCTTGCCAGTGTATTATTATGTATCATTACAGGGCTTCTTTGAACAAAACAACCCTGACCTTGAGAGAGAGGTTTTATCAGATCTACAAGCAGAAAAATGTAGAAAGTGTCTCCCTGAGTTTTTAAAAGGAATAATGAGTAGAAATGAAACAGGGTCATGTTTTGCTGGAAACAAAGCTGCTGATATATTGTATTATATATTTGCTGATAAGTTAATGGCACTTTCATCTAGAATACATACTTTAGAGGCATGTAGTTCCATGTAGGTTATGATAAGTTGGCCAGTCCTTCATTTTTTATGAAAATAACAGTCTGAAATAAAACACCTAAAAACTCATCAACACATCTGGCAGGTAGATAAAGTTAAGAATGACTCAAACTCATGACCATGACAGTCTTCACAACATTATCTATGTGACAAACTGGACACAACAGAGTCACAGAAATGCAAACTTGTGCTACATTTGCCAATCCTTATAGGAAAATTGTGTCTTTTTAAGAATTCTACAATTTTGTAATACAGTGGGTACGGAAAGTATTCAGACCCCTTTAAATTTTTCACTCTTTGTTTCATTGCAGCCATTTTCCAAAAATCAAAAAAGTTCATTTTATTTCTCAGTAATGTACACTCAGCACCCCATCTTGACAGAAAAAAACAAAAAAAAAACAAATGTAGAAATTTTTGCAAATTTATTAAAAAAGAAAAACTGAAATATCACATGGTCATAAGTATTCAGACCCTTTGCTCAGTATTTAGTAGAAGCACTCTTTTGATCTAATACAGCCATGAGTCGTTTTGGGAAAGATGCAACAAGTTTTTCACATCTGGATTTGGGTATCCTCTGCCATTCCTCCTTGCAGATCCTCTCCAGTTCTGTCAGGTTGGATGGTAAACGTTGGTGGACAGCCATTTTCAGGTCTCTCCAGAGATGCTCAATTGGGTTTAAGTCAGGGCTCTGGCTGGGCCATTCAAGAACAGCCACGGAGTTGTTGTGAAGACACTCCTTCGTTATTTTAGCGGTGTGC
>NC_060166.1:18224274-18245595 GCF_021292245.1 Micropterus dolomieu | reverse complement strand
ATGGAGGCCACTGTGCTCTTAGGAACCTTAAGTGCAGCAGAAATTTTTTTGTAACCTTGGCCAGATCTGTGCCTTGCCACAATTCTGTCTCTGAGCTCTTCAGGCAGTTCCTTTGACCTCATGATTCTCATTTGCTCTGACATGCACTGTGAGCTGTAAGGTCTTATATAGACAGGTGTGTGGCTTTCCTAATCAAGTCCAATCAGTATAATCAAACACAGCTGGACTCAAATGAAGGTGTAGAACCATCTCAAGGATGATCAGAAGAAATAGACAGCACCTGAGTTAAATATGAGTGTCACGGCAAAGGGTCTGAATACTTATGACCATGTGATATTTCAGTTTTTCTTTTTTAATAAATTTGCAAAAATTTCTACATTTCTGTTTTTTTCTGTCAAGATGGGGTGCTGAGTGTACATTACTGAGAAATAAAATGAACTTTTTTGATTTTTGGAAAATGGCTGCAATGAAACAAAGAGTGAAAAATTTAAAGGGGTCTGAATACTTTCCGTACCCACTGTACATGTTTTCATATTAAAGTACTCCTATAGCCATATAAGATGTAAAACTGTCATAAACAAAAGCTATTTACAGCTAAGTGTCAACTTAACCTGGTGATTGGTGTTGGTGTAATAACGTTAACTCACTACAAGATAATTTCTGATGGGCACTGGGTGTTATACAGTCTGTGCTTTTAAGTTAAGTAGTGTGTGTTTGTGTTAAAGCTGCACATAGCTGTGGCCTGTACTATGAATCGGGGTAACTGGCTTATCCAGTTAACTTCAGGAGTAACTTTGTGACGTCGGGTCTAACTTCCTGATTGACCCGTACTCCGAAAGGTGGATATGTGTTACCCGAGGTCTGTTGCCATGGCAATTTACGCTGCATCTCTAAACTGCTCCGAGAAGGTTTTGTTCGTGGTTAATTCAAGGTTACCCTGCACGTGGATACACACCACATCTGTACCCAGTGTTAACGATGAGTAGTAGGATATTAACACACACCACTTGATAAAATATTTTTTGATTTCATCCTGATTTGTTCCACTGCGGTTGCAGCTGAAATGAAGTTATTGTTAACACAATAGCATTACGTTCATACAGCGAGCCCTGCAGCCTTGCAAAGTGTAGCTTCTCTCATAAATGTGTGACTATAATGTCAGAGAATATTCAAGTTTTTTACTTGTAGATTAATCTTGGAAATTAAATTTTGTCTTGAATTATTACCCCTCTCCACTGGCTCCTTTTTTGCTACTACAATGGACCTTATATGCAGCTGTACCTTTACATCTTAATCATGTTAAACATGAAAGAAGAGCCCATAAAATATATAATAGCCTAGAGATTTGAACTACAATAAGAACACTGTGAAGATAATTAGGCTACAAGTTTAGTCAACGCGATGCAAACAAGCCTCCCTCGGCTGCCACAATATTAGATTTAGCCGTTAAACTGTCTTTAAACTCCTCATATCCTGACACAATCAACGTGCATTCTTCTGGAGAAAATACGGATCATGCGCGGTTGTGAAAAAACTCTGCCTGCACTGCCGAACACACCCATTTTATGCGAACGCTCACCAACTCCAATGAAGTTAACACAGGGTTAACACCTACTCAACTAACCAACATCTTATCCACTGTCGTAGTACCATTTAACACCAGTGTAGGTGGTCAGAGTTTGTCAGCCCTGAGTTTGCCTGATAACCCCGGGTTCACTGAGTAGGTTGAACTCCTTTCGTAGTATAGGCCACTGGTCTATAATCTGTGTCTCCCTGTCTTCGTGCTCGTAGTTTAATGTGCAGCACTCTGTCTCTCCCTCAGCTGCAGAGCATTGCGGAGAAGGACAACAACCTGATGCCCATAGGGAAACCTATTTTTGAGGTAATGTGTTGCCTTTAGGATGTAATCAGCAGATGTTAAGCTGAGTTTCACCATGCCATAGTATGAAACATACACTGCATTATTTCCCTCCAATTATGCCTTTACTGTGGCGCAGGCAGGATATGATGAAGAGGAAGAAGAGGACGACGAGGATGAGGAGGACAGCGAGGAAGACTCAGAAGACGAAGAAGACATGCAGGACATGGATGAGATGAATGACTACAACGAGTCACCTGATGACGGCGAGATAAACGAGGTGCTTTGATTTATGATTGGTCTTTTCCCTGCCCTGCAGCAAACGACTGAGGCCAACTAGATTGTAACATTAACATTGTTAACCGGAGCAAACATGTGGCTTGACGCTGTGAAGAAGTGGAAGGAATACATTTTCTAACAGCACCTGACTTAGATTTTGTTTAAAATATGTTTTCTAATTGAAGGCACACTTACTAAATATCAAAAATACACTGGAATTTATCTTAATCACACAAATAATAGTCTTAATCTGGCTGGTTTCTTTCTGTCAGGTGGACATGGAGGGACCAGACCAAGACCAAGACCAGTGGATGATTTAAAGACAATGTTAGTCTCCATGAAGCTGTCTTGCACTGGATTTCTACTCCCCATTTAAACATGACCCTTCAGCCAGGGGCATAGATCTATATTTTTTATTTGTATAAACAGGAAAGGAATATAGAAAAATCAAGGATTATACAATGATATCCTTCAGAGGGAGTTTGGGTAAATCCAGCACGAGCGCCTCATGTCAAGCTGCAGTTGGCTTTGAAGGCGTGGGAGGTTGTTGGACATCGCTGTGAGTGTTGCTTCCTGGCACATGTCCACATTGTTAAAATACTCGCATGGATGTGTGTTTGCGCGCCTGTGCACCTGTTTTTCTTTCTTTTCTTGTAGTGGCAGTGTGTGAACCTGTCAAATACATTTAACCATTCAGTCCAAACAAAGAGTTTCCACAAGTTTCCACAAGCCTCTCCACACACACACACACACACACACACACACACAGTCTTGCCGTTTTGTAACTAGTCGGAGACACACCCACACAGTGGCAGCCATGGGCCAAAGCCCAGAGAGCTCTCGTTTAAACTTTGACCGTGTCAAATGTTCAGTCATGTGACACTACTCAGAGAGTCGCCAAACAGCTGACAGGGCACAAACAACAGTTCAGTCAGCGAAATAATTTGTTACCTATGGAGGCGACTTACACATACTTCACCATAAAGTCCAGTTCTGTTTAATTGCAGTGTCATGTATGCTGCTAATCTTTTGTTACAGATATCAGAACTTTCATAAAAGCTTGTGAAATAGTGTTATGTTCAGACAATGCACCAGTTCTTCTTGAAATACATTTTAATATTCTTTAGGTGTGTCAGAGGTAAAAGTAGCCATTAGCATTGAAGAATGTTTATTGAAATATGAACTCACACAGTGCCCAGTGTCTCTCTTTTATCTTAAAGGATTGCTTATCGTGGCTGAGATGTACTGAAATTAACAGAAGCCTTGACTATTTGCATCAATTTAAATCATTTTGATAAAACTATGTTTTTCTACAATTTAATTTAAAACAAACACAAAATGTAACATGGTAGTGAGGGGCGTGTGTTGGATTAAGTGTAATTCACTGTTAAGTGAGATACAAGAACTCCAGAGTCCAGTACTGATAAGTTGTAATCTGGTGTAATTTATGATTTGGGTGTTGCCAATGTCCCAAATTCACTTGATGTAAGTGAATGTAACATTTAAAATATTTTAACAGGTAATGGTTACATACAATAGTTTTCAATATTAACCTTGTAAATACATTTATTATTACCAAAAATGACAATGTCATTGGGCTTCATTTGTGTGACATATTTAATGAATTTGCTCTTGTGGTCTTTAATTTTTGTTCAAACTTGGCAGTTTTGTTTAAATAAACATGGTATTTTTGAAGAATCTTCTGTGATATTTGTGTTTTTATTAGTTATTTAGCTGAAAGGAAGGGAATGACGGTGGGGGGAGGTGTCAAATGACAAAGATCCCTGGCAGACTAGTGGTCGTACACGGGGTTACTAAATGATTACATGACAATTTCTTTTTTCTTTCACTGAGATGCTACAGCTGAAAGTAATGTTTTAGAGAAGAATTTACCATCATCTTTTTTGCAACCTTTCTTTAATCTCTATTTAAAACGTGTTTTAACACGGGCTATACCATCATCAATTCACCAACTCCCACTCCAAAAATGTGTATCTGTGTAACAGTGTGTGATATCCCAGTCTGCATGATCTACTTGATGCCCTGATAAACCAGCTCAGCCATCCCGTCCCTGATGCCTTTGCTGTACTCCAGTGTGGCCCGGTGGACCTTCCACTGATATAGACCGCTCTTGCGAATGTGTCTGAGGAATTTTGGAGCCCCAGGGAACAGCACGTTGTCGGCCACAATCATGGATCCTTTTCCCAGCAGACCAGAGCCCTCCAGCATCTGCAACACACACAGAGGCAGTACCAATGTTACTGAGAAACATAACATTTATTTAAGAACAGTTGCATTACTAAAGTACCTTAATAGTTTTTTTTAACTACCGCAGTGCAATTTTTTACTTCCAACCAGCCATATGACAGACATGGCAATAAACTATAAAACAGGATTTTAATTCACATGTAAATGTACTAATGATTTATTCCTTCCTCAGTCACCTGCAGATCAGGTGCGTAGCATTTCTTCCAGTGGTCCATGAAGACAAAATCAAGCCTTTCCACACCATAATCAGACCGCAGCTTAGGGATCACCTCATCAGATGGGTTCACGATGAGCTCCACCTGAAGAATGCACAGAATGGATGTCTCAAAGGTAGAATACTCTCCATATTCAGACATAATAAAGAAATAAAAAAATAAATAAATGTCCCAGATTTATGTAAAAACAAATAATGGTGATGGCATCAGGCTTTTATCAAAAGGCCCACAGTACACGTGCATTTAATAGATGGGTTGCATGTTTCTGCTCTCTTACTGTGTCATCGTCAAACCCGGCCAGGCGGATGATTTTCTCACTGATAGCAGCGTTCCTCTGGTCCATCTCGACACTGTAGAGCCTGGCACCCAGGGGCAGGGCCCGGGCGATCCGCACAGTGTTGTACCCGCAGTGGGAACCCAGCTCCAGCACTGTCAGAGGACTCTGCTCCATCAGCAGCCGGTCCAGGATCTTCCCTACACACAGAGAAACCAAACATGTAAAACCATACTCATAAACAGATAAATGCTTGTGTACGGTAAATGATCTCCTCACCTTTTTTAGGCCCAATGTTGCTGATGAACTCCACCTTGCTGCACCAGACATCAAAGGTATCCAGAATACTATCTGGGTCTCCGGGGGTGGCATGAGTGAGAATATACTGGTAGGCACGTTCCTCTCGGGTCAGACCAGTTACACAATCCCTCCATGCCCTGACCAGGAACGCACGATAGAACAGCACAAAGTAGTAGCGGTACCTGATAATCAGTGTCAGCAGGAGGGGAAGGAAGGCCAGAGCGATAGCAGGAGACACCATCCCAGCTGGTAAAGAAAAACGCATACACCCGAGTAGATTCATTAGAGAATTACGTTCAAAAATGGAGGTAGAGTGTTGTTTATGTAAACTTACAATATGTATTTATACTTGTTTTAATGAGGTTGATGGCATTTATTCATGTACCCTTTAAACAAACAAACAAACAAATGAATGTTGTTTCAGCAATTCACTGAAGCTGCTTCTGTCTCCCTACTCTGTTGCTCCCCACCTCTTTTTTTGGTAAGCTATCTGAACCTTGTATGTAGGGTCTCAGACACTAAGCACATACCACAATCAAATAAAGCACGTCATCTACAGTATCATTTCTAACCTACATACAGAAAACCCTAAGAGCTAAACTACCCTAATACTAACTACCCAGTGGCCCCAAGAAATTCATCAGTTTAGCAGTAGTTAAATAGGTAAATGGATATGACAGCGCCATTTAAACAGTCCAGACTGCAAAGACTAATTTAAAAACTAGTTTTTAGTGCATGTCATCAGCATTTGATGTGTCAAAGTCATATTTCTTATTATATTATGCATTCACTTGAATATTGATGCCTTTCTTGAAAGGGGGTGACAGATAAGAAACATGGTTCTCCCTAAGTTTGACCTATTTAGTAGTTTTTAGGGTGGGTGCATTTTGTCATGTGGATCAACAAAAAGGCGGATTTTATTATAGTCGCATATAATCGTTTTCCCTTCTGATATGTTTTCAAGTGCAGTAAGACCCAGAGCTTTTAGTCCCAAATCCTGCTACAACCTTCCATCAGTGCTGCAAGAGCTTTGAACCTTCCTCTCATACTCAAGTCAGTTAAAGTTTGCAATTATCAGAAACACATACTGCCATTGTGTGTTGAAAGTGCAAAAAGTTTTTCTCTCAAAGTGTCCACTGCAGAAAGATCATTTATCGTCATTTGTCACGAATATGGGCAATCGTGACTTCACAACTCTTTCTGGGCATCAAGGCACTGCAGCTGCCGGTGCTTTTACAATGTCCCATGTGCTAAATGATCAAAGCTATTCATTCATTATGGCAGAACTACCAAAAGATCACTCACAATTTACAAAAGATCTGTAATTAATGCAGAAAAAGAAAACATCCTTGTAAGGTAGATTTTAGAATAAAAGAATGGCTATTATAAGACCTTTGTGAGACTGAAAACAGAGTAGTTTATTAATGGAATCATCTTTACCTGAAGTTTCTAAAACATTAACCACATTTTGAGACTAACTCAGGAACAATCTTTCATGCTGAAGTCCTGGGGTAGATGTGAGAGGAAGCGCTGTGCCTCTCTGCCTCAGGTAACTTTAAACTCCACAGGCTTTCTGCACCACACACAGAACATATGCTATGATTGAATTATTTGCATTAAAATAAACTCTCTCTTACGGTCGTGTGAAAAACATACATACTCACCTGTTTTGTAAGAAGTCTGGCGAAAGCAGAGCAGCAGCGCTGACGACAACGAAGATGAAAGTGGCTCTTCAGCGGAGACAAGTGCAAAAAGATGGAGACGTGTGTGTGTAAGAGACCTGGGGATGTGAATAATTTATGTACCACGTGCATGACAGTATATGTCTCTAATTGTTTCCAGTCAACAAATACTGATAATAACATAACTAACTCTACAGCTGTTAAACATTAGTTGCTGTCATTTTTGATCACACAGATAGCTTCTTGTCCAGATATTTAGAATAGGACCGTTGCTGTGGACAGAAGCAGTGAGATAGTGTGAAAAGGACATTTGATATATCAATTTAACAGCAACAGGTGTGTGTGTCTATGTGGGATCAAATTTCTTTCTTCACAGAGTCGTGCTGGAAGGATCCAGAAAAAAACACACAAAAAGCTTATTCATGGAATATTATCTAATGGGATGTAATTATAAATACAAAATGTTTATCAAAGCTTATCTAAATAAAGAAGTAATCAACCAAACATTTAAAAACCTACATCAGAAATATGCTAGGTTGAAATAAATGTGATAAAATTAGAGCGCAAAGCCAGATCTAAATGATTTATTTATCACATCACATGCCATTTTCTGTGTTTCTTTCATTTCAGCACCTCAGACTTGAGATTATAGCGTCCTAAAATGTGACTGTTTTCCCTCATCGAGCTACTGAGGCTTTAGCTGCTGTGGAACAAAATGTCAAACAAAAGTGTGCAGGTCTGTTATATTTACGGTTTAATATGTATGGTGATAAACTAGGTATTATACGAAGAAATGTTTTACTATTACAGGAATAACAACAAGTATACTGCTTCAACCTAAATATGTATTAGTTTTATGAGTTGTGATGAGATCAGCCTACACCCCAGCAATCATTATTAAAACTACTCAACACTTTGATTACAGGGTTAGAATTTGTCTCTTTTATATACACAAATGTACACCAAAAAAAAAAAGTTTGCCCCAGTTTTTGCACGCCATGTGTAGTACAAGTTGTAACGATGCTTTACCATCACTGCCTGCGTGAGATTTCCAGAATTATTGGGTAGTTGGTAATTATAATAATGTACACAAACACCAGCTCTCTGTCATTCATGAATTGTTCTCTGTAAAAACTCTTTATGTAATGTTGTATTTGGCAACAACTCAATATGATTTACTTGATGGGACACGAAACAATGCGTACTAAGTAAGAAAAGACTTGAGTCGTTATCGATTGTGTGGGATTTAGCACCCAGAGTTAATCAGGAACAATTCATCAAGAAAGTGGCCAGTATGCAGATTTACAGTTAGCTATCAACTAAGCTTTTAACACTGGTTCACTCGTTGACATCACTTGTATCTAAAAAATTGTGCTCACTTGATTTATTCTGGGTTATTTGGAAACTATTTATTTAGCAGTTCATTATTTAGCAGTGCGTGTGACCACAAAGCAACGACCATGGGGCAGGCAGGGACTGAAAAGGCTGATAACTCCCAGTCTACAGCTCAGGACAGGACTGTTTGAGGAGAGCTCTGATGAACTTCTTCAGCTCTTTGTCCCCTCTGCTCCACCTCACCAGTCGAGTCAACACCAGTCTTCCCTCTTCAGCCTGAGCCAGGGCCAGGTACCACGCACCCTGGGCCCCATTCCCCTCCTTTTCTCCTTCTTTTTGTTTTGTTTGTCTCTTATCCATCTGTCCTGCCTCTGACGCCCTGTCTTCATTTGTCTCTGTGGAGTCTAGGCCAGGACAAGTACAGGTGCCTCCTTCTTGCAGCCACAAAGCGCCGTGGGCCATTGCGCCGCCAATGCCTTCTGCCTTCTCCGCTCCTCCCCCTGCCCACCTCAGGATGCGGCTGCGGGCCATAGGCACCAGCTGACGGTCTCCCCCCACTGTTGACACGCTGCCCAGACGCATCTTAAATGCTGCGACAGAGACGGAGAGAGTTCTGACAGGTGCCAATGCAGACGCATTGTAAAACAATCTTTCTATATCTTGTTTTGTACTGGAGTAATACTACAGAAGGTTAATCTGTGTTGTTCTCCATTCTCAAAAGAAAGAAAGGGACGTATTTTGTAGTCTACTTTATCTAAATGAGTTTGTTCTCACCATATGAACTGTGGCAGAAGTTTTCCTGGATGTCAGTCTCTCCTTCAGCAGCCAGACTACAGGCATCACAGATAACACTCCCTAGGGGATGGACAAGAGAGAGGTAGGGGATTAGATGACTGCGTGTCTACAGAAGGGATGTAAAAAGAATAATTATAAAGTTGGTGGGACTGTTATAAACTCCAGGATCAAGGCAGGCAAAACAACTTCAAGACAGGATTGCATAAAGTAAATCTTCTGTTGTTATAGCAGCACAAGAAACAGGTCAAAGAGGTAGGAAACAGATTGACTGTTTTAAATTAAATAGAAAACAATAATAAAATAAAGAAATTACTTTCAAAAGCTATGTGCATTATGCACACCACAATTCCTGAGGCCACATACGTACATGCTTTTTACTACAGCCCGACTGATTATGAACTGGAGACACTGATGCTGAAATCAATATTAGAGAGTTGTTGAGGCCGATGTTTTAAACAAAACTGCATAATGGACAACAAACATTTTGGTAAGGATCCCTTAAATTTAGTTATTAAATAATTGTGAACAAGATATATAGTCTGCTGAGGGGAACATTTTACTGCTGATAAATACTTATTGGTGCTCTGGTGGGCAAACTATATCCTAATGCAAGTACTTTTCAAATGAACTCAAACATATCTTCAACATACTGACATGTCTCCTTACTTATTAGCAGGAATGAATGCCAATACCATATTTCTTTTGTTTGAGACAAGCTAGTATTGGTCAGTGATATCGGTCAGACTAATTTGTACATTGTGCAAAAACATACATGCAGGGACAGTACTGTGGTGGTGCAGTGCATTTGAAGAGCCTGATAGAACTGTGACTTTTCATTGCACACTGCAGTAGGGATAGGAATATATAGCCTAGTGCATGCTGTAATAGGCTATATTTAATAATTGTTACATTGGTATAGTAGGCCTACTAATTACAACTTAAAAATATATCAAAAATGTGTGCATGAGTGTCACTGCTATAGGCCTAATAAAACGTATTTGGTGGTGAGCATGTATCCGAAAGTTCAGCTGTAGGACTATTTGCTCAGGTGAGGAGTGACAATTAAATCAACAAAAAGTAATAAGTCAGAAATCAACAGATGCGTTCACTGACCTTTCAGCACCTCCTCGTGCCTGACCTCCTCTACCGTCCGCCCCTCCAGCTCTCCGGTTGCAGGGATACAGAGCTCGGTTGCGCGCGGGAACCGGGTGCAGTTGAACATCTCCGGCCAGGGGAACCCGAACGCGCTCATCACGGGCACGCAGCCGTCCCGCACGGCCTCGCACAGGCTCCTGCAGGGGCTGACCGGCCCGCTGAGCTCCGGCAGACACACCGGAGCGAACAGCGAGCACAGGAACTTCTTGGTGTCCCGGTGGCATAGCTTGGAGATGAGGGGCAGCCAGGCCGCCGACTGCTGCTGGGCCTCCCTCAGTGAATCGTGGCCGAGTAAGTTTGGGATGCGCATCTGCCTGTAGCCGATCCCGTGGCACAAAGACAGGGTGCTCGGGATGGGTTTACACACGGAGCGCACTGAGGACCTGAACCCGAGTGACGGCGGCCCGAGCTGGGCAGGAGCCCCGGTGTCGGAAGCATGAGAAACTCCAAACAGTAAAACAAAGCTCAGCACAGAAACAAACATTTTGTTCCAACAAGACCACAGTGAAATCTACGAGAGCTGCCCCACTTCTGCCTGGACTTGACCGGCGTGTAGGTGTAAACGAAGAGGTGTGGAGGAAACGGGGGGTTAATGAGAGGGCGGGCGCCTCCCAGTCAACGTCCCACCCCATCAGACTGGCGTCTCCCTCCAAATTTCACAGTGCCACCGGGGGCATACTGTTTTTTTCTTCTGTCTGGCATTCATGCTGTAAACCACAAACATTGTAGTAGACACAAGTAAACTTAGGCTTGGCCTACATATCGGTTATCGTCATTTCCCTGGGATTAAGCAAACCTGACTATATACTTCAGTGTTTTTAACACTTTTCAAAAGTTGAACGTTTTCAAATGTCATTCTTACTCCATATAATTGAAACTTTTGCATACATTTCACATTTGTTCATAATGCTATTTATAATATTGAGGAAATCAAAATTGTAGGACTACTGTTTTGAAGAGGATTGCATAATACTAAACAGTGTTTTTGTTCAGGCTTAAAATAATGAAGTTTAAGTGGTGAATAAGATCAAGGACACAGTGATTGTGAGTCTCTGTCCCCTGAACTCTTTATAGAAAGCTTTTCTCTAAATTGAATCCAGGTCTTTGCATGTGTTGTATTTTTTCTTGTTTATATTCATCTTATTTTTATTATCAGGCCCAATTCATTTCATTTTACACAGAATTTAAAGCAAATTTGGTGGAACGAGCTACCACATGCCATTAGAGCAGGGGTGTCCTTCTAACTTCAAAAACCTCTTGAAAACTCATCTCTTCCAAGAACACTTCTTCTTAAAACACCTCTAACATGCACTTCCTGTGCTCTTCACCTTTCTCCTTACAATTCTCTTGTATTGATTAGCCTACACTATTTGTTAACTTTTACTTCTTCCCCTGTAGGTATTTATCCCATTGACGCCGTATGCGCTAATAGCTCTTATTTATTGCTGCTCTTTGTAGATCTTTTACGTCATTGACGCTTGTATGTTGTTCCTCAAATGTTAGTCGCTTTGGATAAAAGCATCTGCCAAATGACTAAATGTTTAAGTCAGAAAGTATGAAACAAAAGTATGCTCTGTTTCCTTTCCTGTTTTTTATTTATTACAAAATACAGCAAAAATCTAAATACTCTGTAGATCCATAATAACTTCAATCACCACAGTGTTTAAGTTTTTAGGTTCTGAAAAGGGGAGAAACATTTATAAATAGACTGTGCAGTTGCCTACAAAGTTTGCTTATGTTTGTACAGAGATTCTGGAGTAATTCAATGCATTTTTTTGTAAAAGCTGTGAGAAAGCTGTTTTAGTGTATGAAGAGCTCTGAAAACACGTTAACTGTGTGTATTGTGAAATTAGGTACTGGAAATAAAATGTTACTGCTGTGTGTCAGAGAAGCGGTGTGTGTGGTACCCTGTCATCATACTCAGCCTGAGGGTGTCAGAGACCCTTTCATCTTTTTTCCAGGGAGAAACATGCCTCGTCCTGTTCCCTTTGATTTTGCTTAGTAGCAGCTTCTATGAATTCGGACAGCTCGAACTTGATTAAATATTTGCACGGTTCATTTTTCACTAAATTTGCTACCCTCATTCAAAGAAAAAAGAGAAAACATGCTTGGGCAGGTGGAATTGGCACTTAACTCAGTGCAGTAATACAGCATATCACATGTAGCTATACTTTGCACAGTAAGCACTGTATTTGTGTCTGTTTCAATATTTATTGAATATCAACATACTTGCTAAGTTAATGCATAAATAATCAAAAACTCTATAAGCACTCTCTACAAGCATGGCTGAATTAACATGTTAGAGGGCCCAAGGGCAGAAATGAGCTGTTGGGGCCCTATTGCCCACCCACCTACTGCCCTCGGTAAATTGTGTATGTGCCCTGTCATGTCAAAGCAAATGCCAACCAGCAAATGCCAATGATGAAGTAATATTTTTGGTGAGTTTGTGGTGGCTTCATTAAACAATTCAATTTAGAAATATGCTCTGCACATCTTACCGAAACCTTTGACTTGAATCTGGTGTCATTTACACTGGGGGACATGTCCCCACCACTTTTTGAAATGGGTGATTTTGTCCCCATCGCTTTTTGAAAACATTTGTTAAAAATGTTCATTAAAAAATAGTTTGCAACAAGACAACAAAACAAAAAATGCTTTTAGAAAGGTTTATTTGCAATATAAAGATATAAAGTTTTATATTTTGAATTGTCACCTGCCACCTGAATTTTGTGTTTCTCTTTACTAAATAAAAACATTTCCATCATAAACTGATGCAGAAAAGGCAGAAATTGGTGCAAAAAATAGAAGTACATTAAAAATAAGAAGGCAATCAAAACTTATTATGCGTTTGACAAATTTCTTATGGACAAATGATATATCATTTTAAATCTACTTTTAATTTCTTATGTCCTGTTCTTTCTGTTTTTCTTTATATTGTACATGTAGGCCTACCCCTGTATCTGGATGTGTTGTGTTCATAATGTCAACGTAAATCTGTTGTAGAAAATAATATATATATGTATACATTTTAAAATGAAAGAAATTGGTGGGGAAAAAATCACCATGCCCTGCGACCCTGTATGCAGGATAAGCGTTGACGATGGATGGATGGAAAAATAACCATGAATGCAGGAAATTAAGTGTTTAATGCTCAAAAGTCCTCCCTCAGACACCTCGTTCATATACTTAAAGAGAATTTCTAAAAGACAGAGTTAAAATATCGTCTCATCTTGTTCTCGTGAAACCAATATCGTGTATCGTCTTGTCAATATTGTCAAACCCCTAATCTGAGCCCTTATGACCCCACACTACTTTTCAACACAAAGTGACAACCTTGTTTTTGCCTCCTCCACAGCTGACAATGTAATTTTTTGAAATGTAATATTTACTTTTATTATTTTGTCCCACTGTTGCTAATGGTTTATTTATTTTATTTATTTATTTTACAAAGTTCACTTTTGAAAATCCCCCCTTCACGTGACGAAGGCCGCAGCCGCTTCTCAAATACCGGAAGTGCCCGTTGTGTTGTTGCACCACTGAGCTGCTGTCATGTGATAGCTCGTCCGAGGAGCTGCTGTTAACAGTAGCTTCCTACGTTTAGACGGATCTAGAGTAAAACCACGCAGGAGACAAGTTGTATGTTTCGTTGGAGAAGATAAACACGGCTCGTTTCTGACGGAGACGCTGGGGTTGTGTAGTCTCGGACGCGGTCATGGGTTGCTGTTACAGCAGCGAGAACGATGCCACAGAGGAGGTAGTTAAACTAGCTGCTAGCTGGCTAAAACACGATAAATACTATGTTTTTACTAAGAATCAAAGGACGTGATATTATTTTATGTACCGAGGATGTTTTAGACATAAAATGCATTAAGAGTAGTAATAGTTTAATAGTTAAAGTGATTTCACTCCCAAAAGTAGCTTTAGCCTGTCGGAAAGGCCTGACCCTAGGCAGGCTGTGAAGTTAGCACATAATCGATCAAAACGTTACACAAGAAGAGCTGTAACTTACACACCTGGAGACAAAGAAACATGTACAATTGCACACTTATGTAACTTACCGCGACTTTTAACATTGGCAGGACACATAAGTTCCTGAAACCGAACTGTTTTAACGCAATCTGTAACTAACTGAATTAATAGTAAATTACTAATTATTACACAAGAAGAACTGAAGGGAAATCTGGAGACCGTGGTCTTTATGTGTTTTATGTCATATGACCTTCAAGCTATTTAGCTATTTATAGTTTAAGGAAACAAGTCCATTCTTCCTTCATGCAGAATGGCTTGCCTCATATGAACTTAATCTTATATAATAGTAACACAAGGAGTACAATACAATTCACGTCTAACCACAAATAATGTGTTAGTCTGAAAATGTAACTAACGTCTTATTTGTAATTTGTAGTTCATTTCTTTATTCACTGGCAAAAAGTAAACTAATGTCAGAGTCAGATATTTATGTTAGCAATACTAAACTTAGAGCAGGGTCTATAAAGAGTGTAATAATGCATGGTGTAAAATGCATTGCTATGGTTGTTGAGATGATACCTTTACATTTTTGGCTCAAAAAACTGTTATATTGTAACACAATTATTTAATTTGTGGTAAGAACTTCTGGCACTTTATACTTTTACTATAGTTTACTTTTTATGTTGTTTGCAGGTTAGTAGTGAATTTTAACTACCTTGCTCTTTAATGGGTTAATTTTTTTTTTTTGAAGAACTTGCTGTTGTGATTATTTTATTGTTTGTTTAATTGTTTGATTTTTATGAGCATCAAGTGCAACTGAACAGATTCACTCAGTTGTTTTAGCATAGGTGGTAGTGTCTCATACTTGTGCGATGTAAATGTATGGAACAGATTGTATTATGTGTGTGATTGTGAAGTCCTGTGTAGTTATTGTTTATTACTGCAGCCTTGTGTGTCACTGATGCCCAAGACACATTTCTCTCAGGGGACAATAAAGTTTCTTTAATTATCTTGTATCCAATGAAGAAACCACCTTCAGTGGGTCACACAGTACTTTCTCGTTTCTTCTCATAGGCTAAGTTACTATGGTTTTATCAAGTGTATGTCATGTCTTGAATAAAAACAATCTAGTAGGCACATCCTTTGGTGTTTACTTCTACCATATTAATTTGCTACACAACAGTCACATAATTTGTTAAACTGTAACGAGCTGACCGCTTTGTTATCCTTTATTTATAATCTGATCCACCTGTTCCAGGATGCTGAGGCACGTAAGCCGCTGATCCCCCACCCGAACCCTGTCAGCAAACCCCCAAATGGAACAGACTGGATTACTACCAGTGTCCCCTCAGCGCGGACAGATGAACAGGCCCTCCTTACATCCATCCTCACCAAGACAGCACAGTAAGACACTCGTTCATGCAACCGAAGACGAGACACATTCTGCATGCGTTTCCTGATTATAAAGGTTGGTGGTTCTTTTTAATAAACCTGCGAATATTCCCTCTCTGTCAGGAACATCATTGATGTCGCAGCCGCTGACTCTGTCATGATGGAGCAGCATGAATACATGGACAAAGCTCGGCAATACAGGTATGTGGGTAAGCGTTTGCGTAACATTTGTTATGGACGGCTGTTGCTCTAATGCAGCTTTCTGTTTCTTGTATGGGTATGGGAAGGGTGTGGGTTTCTGTTTTTTAAAATGAGATGAACTAGTCTTGCGTTTTACGCTTACCTGGAGATGGTTATCATTAACGAGTCGTACATGCAGGTAGCCTGTACTCTTTAAAGATGGTATATTTAAGTTCTTAGAGCCATTTAATAACAGTCTTAGTAAAGATATTGAGCTTAACTTTGTGCTGTGTACTATTTGTACACTGTATGGTGCTTAATGGTGTGGGGTTGTATCTCACTCATTTATGGGAAAGAGATGTTCACATGACTTAAATACTATTTAGCCAGGTGTATATCCAACGGCATGTATTGGTTGGTATTGGCTTAAATGTAGGTGGGAAGCTGTAAACAGGTGTTCTGTGAAATTTCTACACCCACCCAACAACATAATAAGGAAATGGAGGAAGTGATTCAACCAAAAATTGCAACAGTGTAGGCCTTCTCCCTCAAACTTTACCTTGAACCTACATACAATGCCACCCGGTGGCTACATTTTTACCAAACACAGCAGCCTTGTTTAGGCGAAAATACGCAAGACACAAGGTGATGTGTTGTGGACAAAAGTAAACTTTGCAAGCAAGTAAGCTTGTGGGTTTTTTTTTTTTTGTTGTTGTTGTTTCAGTACAAAGCTGGCTGTGTTGAACAACAGTCTGCCCCAGAAGAAAGCCCTCACTCTCCCCTCGCTCACCAGCCAGCCCCACCAAGTGCTTGCAAGTGACCTGGTGCCATACTCAGATGTTCAGCAGGTAATCATACACGAGCACACATGGAAAATGAGTTGGCATGTGTTGTTTCCTTGTTGGCTACATTTAGCATTAGAGAAATAGTTCTTTGGACGCTGTATGCAGTGTGTAGCCGTGTGGTATTTCAGTGTGTGAGGGTGTGACTAAATGTGTGGTTTAAAATAGAAGAAGATATCTAATGCTTTTAATGTTGTTACTGTTTTAGTCCGACTACTAAAAGTGTTGGTCACACACAGCAAACTAGTCTTGTTTTACTCTTTTTCTTCATTTTCACACTCTAACAGAAAATCTGTCTTCCTCTGTCTTTGCAGGTGTCCAAGATAGCAGCCTACGCTTACAGTGCAATCTCTCAAATCAAAGTGGATGCTAAAGAAGAACTGGTGGTCCAGTTTGCCATTCCCTGATTCTGCGACTCTGGCCCGCATATTTTTCCTCCCATCCCGCTCTCTCTGTGTCACTTCTGCATCCTCACCCTCCAGCTCACCCTTGATTAAAGCATCTTGGTCTTTTTGCTTCTTAGCTATGCCTCTAACTGCTACAAAGACAGAGACAATGTAGGATTGCACCCTATGGCTGTCCTTTAGTGTACTTTATGGGTCAGTGATGACGGTCGTCATGGGCAGTGGAAGATGGTCTACTGTGGATGGGGCCATTGGGGTGTGATCTCATATTTACAACAAGGCCTCCTCTGTACGTTATGTGTGGACGACAGGCTTTGTCAGAACCAGCTGTGGAAAAAGCATCATGCATCCTTCTCGGTGATCTCTCTCTCTCTCTTTCTCTTTCTCTCTCTCTCTCTTTCTCTCTCTTTCTCTCTCTCTTTCTCTCTCTCTCTCTTTTCTTTTTATGGGTTTCAGGGTCGTCTCAGCATCTTTTATTTTATTTGTTTCCCTAGCCTGTATAATCAGTATACTCCCCACCTAGACTGTTAAAGGCATGAAAGAATGTACAGTGTATTCACCTGGAGAGAGCTGCAGAATTTTTGGCACATTGGCTAGTGGTGTATACTTGATAGAATCTCTCTGGCATGGAGGAATGGAAATTATCACAGAACCATAGGTGCAAGTGCAATGGTTGTGTATTTTAGCCATTAACCTGGATAAAAACTTGCAACATGGCTTAAGGTTTGCACTTCATATGTATTTAACTCTGTTTTGTCGTCTTGGGATGACACTGCCCTTTCATTCACTCATTGTTTCTCCTTGCAAAAAACAACAAAAATCTATAAATTGGAGCCCAAAAAAAGGAGAATATGTTTTCTCTTAAGGTTAAGATTTCATTATAATTTGGTAGGTTGTAACACTATGATCCTGATATATGCCAGCATCAAAAATCTCGGTAATCTGGTCTCACCTTGCACCAAGACCCATATCTCACAAAACCTAAACGTGCACCAGTAAACTAACCTGACTGAGGTAATTTCATTCACATTTCACTGTAATAATGTTTGAAACTGGCAGTGAAATGGGTTGCGTTGGTTATTTGTTGTCCGCTGTGTAATCTCTTCTTCCAGTTGAGGCCAAATCATGAGTGACCTGTCCATGGCTGGTGTCCCGTGGTGGGTGAGGCTGCGAACGGGGGGCTAGGGGGCCAGTTAATGTCACTGTGAGCGGGAAAAGAAGGAGCTTTCTTGGGGTGCAAGTTCTTAAGTTTACAGGCAGTAATGTGTCTTTTAGCATTAACAGAATGAGCTGGCAGACTCTTGAAATCAAATCCCAGAACTTATTTAATAGCAGCGGAGGCATACAGACATGGAGGGGCGTGGATGGTGCAGGGACAGATATTGTGTATTCATGCCTTTGTACAGAATTTTCTGGTTGAATATAGAAACAGATGATGGATTGTTCCTCTTTTCATAGAGGGTTCATTGGTCAGGATTGGCTAAAATCTTGTGGTGATAAACATTTTTATGAAAAGCAAGAACTCTTTTTAGGCTTGTGTTTGTCAGCTTTTAAAAAAAGCTTTTTGCTGAAGATTGTAATAAGATTGAGTTGTTCCTATTAATCAGAAACTAACCATTGTAGCAGTGTGGCAGACCGTTAACAATCCATGTACCACCACAGATAAAATGATCCGAGACCTTTTTGTGATTATTTATTTGTGTTTTTAAATGTATATTTGCTCTTCTTAGGAGAGCACGAGTATATGCGTGAGCAGGGAGCACGGAGAGCCGCTCTCGAGTCTCTAAAGGGATGATCTGCAAGGCCGTGATTATTTCAACCAACAATTGATTTGAGCTTTTTACAATGGGTTCTTGGCAATTTTTTTTGTTATACTACCTGAAATATGTTTATAATATCTTAGGCTAGTACCAAAAAGTTTTAAGAGTTTGGGTTTTTTGTTTGTTTCTTGGTTCATTAAAGATTTTCAACATAAGAACTCACATGTCATATTTAATAAAGTTTAACATCCCCATGCTCGTATCTGGGAAGTAGTTGGTTCAGTAATGCTACACACAGTCATTAACATTAATAACAATAAAAAACACACCCATGTTAGGAACAATTAGAGAATTTCAAGTATGTCAGAGCCAATACCTCAGGATCATTCAGTGACATTTTGGACTAATCAATGATAGCAGGTTGAAAATGGACAAAACAAGCATTATAACAGTGCTAATTTCATCACAGATATACAAACATACAATGTAAATAATATTTTAGCGGCTTTCCACCTGTGGTGTTGGTGGTGGTGGAGCATAGAACATTTGGGTGAAACTTCGATTTCAACACACCCCAAGGGAGACGAGCCAGCAGTCACTGGAGGGTCTCCTTGCTGCCTCTACTGCGGCCGTTGCTGTTATGCCAAATCTTCGCCATGATTCGCTCCTGACGTGTCACAGCGCTGAAGTCCATCGTCTTCAACCGAGGCAGTGCAGAAATAACCCGATTCCTAAATGCACAAAAACATATATTCATACATGCGTACTGAATAGTTTATTCTGTGTCCACACAGATAATGATGAGGTGTATATGTCTGTAAACTCTATGAGAAGTTGACCATGTCTCTACTTACTGGTGCTACACATATAAAATTTTATCAAAAGGCTGCACTAATTCATGAGTAAGCAGTTCTACTCAGTTAAGACTTACAACCATCAGCCAACCCCTCTTTCTGTGTGTGTGTGTGTTTGTAGCTGGTGTTGCTAAGCAGACAAGAATGTAACATGAGCTTGCACTGCAGTAAAGCACCTGTTACAATGTTATGCACCTACATGGCTGCCAGGCATGTCTCACGTAGACACACACTCACAATGTATTCACTCTCGGAACATAAGAGTAAACCCTCACTCTGCACCTTTGAAGTGTGTGACAGTATTTGGTTCTGTTCACTTTGCTCATTCACATTCAGTTTTCGTGAGAAAGGATAAGCTTCTCACATCCAAACATTTTACAGCTAAGCAGGATGTGTGTGTATGTGACTGTGTTTAAGGTACATTTGTGATCTTTGAAAGAAAGTCTCCACCTGTAAGCCTTGTTAGTCTCTATAACATTTCCATGCATAGTGATGGTGTGTAGATGTGGCAGCGCTGCCAGCCTGTCCACCTCTGACAGAATAAAAATGCTGTTGCCGTGAAGATACAACACACGCAGTTCGCGCAGCTCACTCAAAACCTGGAACACAAGCACACACATGTTGCAGATCTATCAGGACAGAAAGAAGAAAGACAGCTAAGCAAACAAGCCATGGAGAGAGGAAGCTAACTTGATCTATGTGTGAGATGTTGTTGAAGGAAAGATCCAGCCAGGCAAGCTGTGATGGCTCAGCCAGGAAGTGGCAAACAGTCTTCTGGAGGTCACAAAGGTCAGTGATGTTGTTGTTATTAAGACGCAGGGAGCGACTTAGGTACTTCATCTCTGAATTTGTCTTTGAAGGCCGCAGACCGCTGCTGGGTTCCTCTATCCATGTGTCTGTGAACCCAAATAAAATGTGAATATTAAGTACTGGCGAAAGATAATGCATTGCAGTCATTGAGTTTCCGTCTAACTTGTACATGCATTTGGTTGATCAAATGCTTAAAATGTTCATTTGGAGAAGAATAATACAGTCTATTCGTACAAGTTTGCCACAAACTACATACAGATATATACTGAAAATGTATTTCCAAGGTGTACTAATCCTATGCTTATTTAGTATACACTACACTTTAATGTGCAGTTACAGCAAAGATACAGTTATTCCCTTTCAGAGCTGTAATGACATGAAAATACAGGAATAAACAATAAAGTACCATTAAAAAAATATGATAGGAATATGACAGTAACAGAGTGCACTACCTGCCAAACTGCTGATGTGTTTAAAAGATAAATCCACCGGAGCTCCAAACATATTCACACCTGTAATCGATTCACTCACCTGTGGGAGGACAGTGACGTCACACCTGTACTTTATTCAAACTGTACCATGTATTTACAAACACACTTGATAGCTATCCTGTTTCAGTATGTTAAGACCACATATAACGTTAAACCACACATTTCTATAGAAATAGTAAAGATATACACAAACCCCAAATGCACATTTCGTTCCCGATTTGTTGCTCGAGCGAATTGACAGGCAGAGTAAGCGACTTTACTTTGTCATTTTCTCAAAGACAAGTCTTGCAGTATGAAAGTCTTAACGTTACCTGAATAGAGGCGATACAATCTTAATTTTACGCGAAGCAAGCACCGTATACAACGTCATTTATCATTGCGTCGGGCTTGGCGCTAGGATACCGGAGGCTACACATGTGACAACGTCCGGTTTTCAAAATAAGGTTTTAACTTTTTGA